>NC_090655.1:255259331-255271831 GCF_040937935.1 Hyperolius riggenbachi
GAAGTCTGGTTATTAGGTGATCTGCAGTATCACCAATAACCCAGACACTATACCTGATTATGTGGTGATCTGCAGAATCACCAATAATGCAAGTATAGCAAGCAACAGGAAAGATAGCTATATACTGTGTAGTTCTTGGTGCAACAGTAGTACTAGATAGGTTTATCAATACCTCACCAGAGGAGCTGGTGGGTACTATCAGTACAGGAGTCCTCACCAGAGATCAGGGCTCTCTGGTGGGGAGGCCAGGTCAGACTAGCAAGGTCGGCAACAGACTAGCAAATACATTACAAAATCGGAAGGCAAGAGGAGGTAGGTAATCAGGCAGAGTCGACAGCAGGATAAGATGGGCAGAGGTACAGAATCAATAAGCACGAGAGAGGTCAGAAGCGAGCCAGAGTCATACACAGAATTTCAAATAAGCAAGTAATATATTAGCAACAACAAATCCTATCTAGTGTGAAATCCCCGGTTTCTTTCCGGATCAAAGCACACCGGAACTATCTAAGGTCTGAGCGCTAACACAAAGTATTCGCAACAGCAGACAAGTTGCAAGTGATCTAGGAAGGCTTATGAAGCAGAGGAGACCCTTCCGTCACGCCCTCTCCTATTAGCCAATGAGGAGCGGCGTGTGCCTCCTCTGACGTCAGCCGACCGGCTGGTCAGCTGACGTGCCTCCTCCCCGCAAAAAGGTCCTGTCTGTGTGCGCGCGCACGCGACAATGCGACCCTATGTGCGGCAGACAGACCCGTCCTCGGCGTGCTAGACGCCAGAGGCACGGGGGACACACCAGGCAGGAGAATCGAGGCAGCTGCGGAGGTAGCATGGTTGCCCACAGCTGCTTCCACAATGTTTGTTACAGTACCCCACCATGAGGCGTGGACTCCGGACACGACCTGCATGGCTTCTCAGGATGCAACTCATGGAACTTTTTCCGAAGTTCCTCAGCATGCATACGATGACCTGGCACCCAAGACCTTTCCTGAGGCCCATACCCCTTCCAATGAACAAGGTACTGTACCGAGTTATGCACCCACTGAGAATCCAAAATCTGCTCAATCTCATACTCGGGCTCACCATCAATCACCACGGGGGGGGGGGGGGGGGGGAATCCACATGCACAGCCGGTTTTAACAGAGACACATGGAATGACTTTACACCTCTCATACTGGAAGGCAGTGAAATGACATAAGTGACATTATTAATTTTTTGGGACACAGGGTATGGGCCTATAAATCTGGGGCCCAATTTAGCTGAGGGTTGTTTCAGGGTCAGGTGCCGGGTAGAGACCCACACCATGTCTCCTGGGGCAAATTCCCACTCCACAGACCGTCTTTTATCTGCCTGTTTCTTCTGGGTCTGAAAGGCCTTTTCCAGGTTCCTTTTGACCATCACCCAAATCTCCTTCAATGTTCCCTGCCACTCTTCCAGGGCAGGAAAAGGAGATGACACCACTGGTAATGGGGAGAATTTGGGTGATCTCCCCGTTACTACCTGAAATGGGGGAAAAACCCGAAGAGGAACTTTTCAGGTTATTATGCGCAAATTCTGCGAAAGGTAGGAACTTTACCCAATCCAACTGGGCATCTGCCACATAGCACCTTAGGAAGTGTTCAAGGGGCTGGTTAACCCTTTCAGTTTGTCCATTGGTCTGTGGGTGGTAGCCGGAGGAAAATGACAGGTTCATACCGAGATGATGACAGAAGGCCGTCCAAAACTTGGATACAAATTGGACTCCCCTATCTGACAATATATTTTCCGGTATCCCATGCAACCGGAAAGTATGCAGGATGAAGAGTTCTGCCAGTTCCTGGGCTGAGGGGAGTCCGTCCAGTGGAATGAAATGGGCCATTTTACTGAACCTGTCGACTACCACCCAAATGACCGTCTTACCCTCAGATCTAGGAAGCTTGCCCACAAAGTCCATGGACAGATGGGTCTATGGTTGCTCAGGTACAGGCAATGACTGAAGCGTGCCTACAGGAGCCTGTCTGGACGGCTTATTCCTGGCGCAGACTGAACAATCTCTGACAAACTCCTTACAGTCTGAGACTATGGATGGCTACCAGACGCATCTGTCCAACAGTTCCTGTGTCCTAGCAACCTCTGGATGCCCTGCATTCTTATGTGCATGAAATACATGAAGAATTTTCAGGTGAAAATGCAATGGCACAAACAGAACCCCATCAGGTTTCCCCTTGGGAACGTCCTGCTGATAGGGGCTCAAAGTGGATGACCAATCCTCCCAAGTTTCGGTAGCTGCGAGGACAACTTTCTCGGGAAGGATGTTCTCAGTTGTTGGTGGCTGTACTGTCTCGGGCTCAAAACATCTTGACAATGCGTCTGCTTTGATGTTCTTACAAATATAATATAATCGTAGTGCCCATCGGGTGTGTTGAATGCCGTCTTCCATTCGTCACCCTCCCTTATGCGTACCAGGTTATATGCCACTCTAAGGTCGAGTTTAGAGAAGATACATGCATCAATAACCTGAGAGAACAAGTCGTCAATCAAAGGGAGAGGATAACGATTTTTCACAGTAATTTTGTTCAACTCTCTGTAATCGATACATGGCCGAAGGCCACCATTCTTTTTTTGTACGAAAAAGAATCCTGCTCCGGCCGGAGACTTTGAAGGACGGATGAATCCTTTGGCCAAGTTTTCTTTAATATACTCCTGCATAGCAAGCTTTTCAGGCCCAGAAAGGTTATATAAATGGCCTCTAGGGGGAATACAACCTGGTCTTAAAGAGAATGTCCAAGCAAAATAAAAAAATGAGTTTCACTTACCTGGGGCTTCTACCAGTCCCATGCAGCCATCCTGTGCCCTCCTAGTCACTCACTGCTGCTCCAGTCCCCCGCTGGCAGCTTGCCGACCTCAGAGGTGGGCAGGCCGCATTGCGTACATTTTTACGCATTCCCGCTAGTGCAGGAACATTAACACATACATTTTTACGCATTACTGGTTCAATGCGTAAAAATTTACGCATTGAACCGGTAATGCGTAAAAATGTATGTGTTGATGTTCCTGCACTAGCGGGAATGCGTAAAAATGTACGCAATGCGGCCCGCCGACCTCCGAGGTCGGCAAGCTGCCAGTGGGGTACTGGAGCAGCAGTGAGTGACTAGGAGGGCACAGGATGGCTGCATGGGGCTGGTAGAAGCCCCAGGTAAGTGAAACTCATTTTTTTATTTTGCTTGAACCTTCCCTTTAATTCAATGGGGCAGTCAAAACTTCGATGAGGAGGAAGTTTGTCTGCCGCTTTGGGACAAAATACGTCAGCAAAATCAGAGTATTGTGCAGGCAATCCTTCCATATGAACCTTGGTAACGCAAACCGTGACTTTCTCCATACAATAATGATGGCAAAAGGAGGACTAGCTCAACAACTGTCTGGAACTCCAGTCAATCTGAGGGGAGTGCTTTTGCAGCCACGGCATACCAAGGATCACTGTGGAAGTGGCCATCCTGAGCACAAAGAACTGTATTTGTTCTTTATGCAGTGCCCCCACCTGACATAACAATACAAGAGTCTGTGACGGGTTGTTTCCCCTGCAGTGGTGAATAGTCCACTGCAGTAACGAAAATCTGTCGGCCCAAGGAAACAAGGGGAAAACCAAACTTAATAGCAAAATCATAGTCAATAAAATTGGCTGCGGAGCCCGAGTCTATAAAGGCCTGGGTAGACCGGACTTGATCTTCCCAGGTAATAGAGCACGGGAGAAGTAGACGATTTTCCTTTAGAGGTAACAGAGATTCGCCTAGGGTAGTACCTCCAGCCACACCTAGGCGATAGAGTTTTCCGCCTTCTTGGGAATATTTTGTACAATATGACCTTTCTCTGCACAGTATAGGCAGAGTCTCTCAGTACGTCTCCTGTTTTTCTCTACCTCAGACAGTTTGGATTGTCCGATTTGCATCGGTTTGTCCTGAGGAAGAGAAGGAGCTGGAGCAGAAAATGTGATGGGAGTGGATCTTACTGGCGCTCTACCTCGAGTTTACCTTTGATAGCTAACCTGGCGATCTATCTTAACAGCTAATGAGATCGCATCATCCACAGACTTAGGTTCCGGGTGACTTAACATAAAATCAGCAACAGCGTCAGATAATCCTGATAAAAAAACAATCTAACAAGGCAAACTGCTCCCATCTGGCCGACACCGCCCGCCTTATAAATTCTGCAGCATATGTTTCAACAGTATTATGCCCTTGTCTGAGAGTTTTGAGCTTCCTCTCCGCGGTCACTGCTAAATCGGGATCGTCATATATAATTGACATAGTTTTAAAAAATTCTTGAACTGAGGTTAATGCCACATGGCCAGTGGGGAGGCTGTAGGCCCATGTCTGTGAATCTCCAGATAATAACGTCTTTATAAAAGTAACTCTCTGACTCTCTGAACCTGAAGAGGAAGGACGTAACTGAAAATATGAAAGGCAACAATTTTTAAAGTTCCGGAAATCAGACCAGTGCCCTGAAAACTTTTCAGGGAGAGGCATCCGGGGCTCCATAACTACAGGGGATGGCACTGGTGCATTGGGTGTTTGCAGGGTGCGCACCACCTCAGACAGCTGGTTGATCTGTGTCTGTTGGGTGTTTACCGTAGTGGTCAAATTATTGACGGCCGTTGTCAAGAGTTCGACCTGACTGCACAGTGTCTCCATAGACATTTTGGTCTGCTGTTCTGTAACGGTCAGTGTTAGCAAACAGAAGTCTGGTTATTAGGTGATCTGCAGTATCACCAATAACCCAGACACTATACCTGATTATGTAGTGATCTGCAGAATCACCAATAATGCAAGTATAGCAAGCAACAGGAAAGATAGCAATACACTGTGTAGTGCTTGGTGCAACAGTGGTACTAGATAGGTTTATCAATACCTCACCAGAGGAGCTGGTGGGTACTATCAGTACAGGAGTCCTCACCAGAGATCAGGGCTCTCTGGTGGGGAGGCGAGGTCAGACTAGCAAGGTCGGCAACAGACTAGCAAATACAGTACAAAATCGGAAGGCAAGAGGAGGTAGGTAATCAGGCAGAGTCGGCAGCAGGATAAGATGGGCAGAGGTACAGAATCAATAAGCAAGAGAGAGGTCAGAAGCGAGCCAGAGTCATACACAGAATATCAAATAAGCAAGTAATATACCGTATATACTCGCATATAAACCGAATTTTTCAGCACAAAATATGTGCTGAAAAGTCCCCCCTTATATGCGAGGCAGCAGTCAGTGCCTCCCCATATCTCTGTGCCCCCATGCCCCCGAGTGCTGTAGTGAGCTGATTACGCTGTCCCGATCTGTGCAGCATTGCAGGCACAGCCGCTTTGATGTTTTCAGTTCCGGCCGGAAACTTTCAATTGTTTCTTAATTGATCGCGTCCCCACATCCAGGCTGTGCTCTGCTGTGTCTGGACCTGTGTTGTGGGACAGGCGGCTGAACACTGATTATGCTCAGATCTGTATACGGCTATGCTTACAGCTGACTACTTCGGAAGCACTCGTAGTGAGCTGCAAGCACAGCCGTATACATCTCCGAGCATAATCAGTGTTCAGCCACTTATTACACAACACAAGTCCCGACATAACAGCACAGCCTCGCTGCGAAGAATGTAGCAATAAAGAAACC
This sequence comes from Hyperolius riggenbachi, assembly GCF_040937935.1. NCBI lineage: Eukaryota > Metazoa > Chordata > Amphibia > Anura > Hyperoliidae > Hyperolius > Hyperolius riggenbachi. The sequence goes on from NC_090655.1 coordinate 255,264,951, forward strand.
AGTTTCCCGGCTGCAGGGGGAGGGAGGGGAGGAGAACGAGTGAAGGATAAGAGCACATACCAAAAGGATCTTCTACACTACATCTCCCTGCATGCTTTGCTGTGTTCTGCACATGTGCGGTAGGACACAAGAGTTCAGGAGGGAAGAAAGTGAAGTGCAGATGGAGATGTAATGTAAAGAGGAGATAAAGGATAGATGGAAGTGATTTATGGGAGAAGTTACATTCTTTGAAGTTCCAGGGGAGGAAATTAGTGCCCTGGTGAGTCCAGTTTAACATTACAGATAATCCTTTGTTTTTTTTTGTTTGTCTAATTAGTCATTCCGGAGACTCACAATTACATGCACTGTTAAGCTTGCTAGTGTCTGCAGAACAGCCATTTACATTGCTGAAGATTTCTAAAGCAAAGTTCTGAGGGACACTGTAACGATCGGTGTCAGCACACAGAGAGAATCTGATTGTTGGTGATCTGCAGTATCACCAAGAATACAAATATATACCCGATTATTGATGATCTGCAGAATCACCAATAATACAAGTATAACTAACCTCTGGACACCTATATAGTGTGAGTGTTTGGTGCAACAGTAATGACTTTGAGTAGGACCACCCGAGGAGCAGGTGGTCCTTGGCAGTATGAGAAATACCTCCCTCTGGGAAGTGAGAAGACCTTCCAGCAGCCTGAGACTTCCAAGGGGGTGGAGCCCCAGGCTGGATAGCAGGAAGGGCCTGTGGCTAAGTGACACCTAGAAGGTGGGCGTCACAAGCAGCACTGAACTAATCCCTCAATGGAGAGTGATAGCTCGCAAGGTCGGGCAGGCTAGGTCGGCAACACACGAGCAGATAAGGTACAGAGACAGAAGGCTGATTCGGTAACCAGGGACAGGCAGGGTTTGCAACAGGTAATCAGATATGCGTAGGTACCGAATCAGAAAGCAGAAGGAGAGTCAGGAAAGCAATAGGTCATAACAGATATCAAACAAGGCCTAGTCTTGGGTGTGAGGTGCGTGGTCTCAACACCCTGGAACTAGTCTGAAGTATAACACAATAGTAACACAGTATCCCTAGTCTTGGGTGTGAGGTCCGTGGTCTCAACACCCTGGAACTATTCTGAAGTATAACACAATAGTAACACAGTATCCCTAGTCTTGGATGTGAGGTCCGTGGTCTCAACACCCTGGAACTAGTCTGAAGTATAACACAATAGTAACACAGTATCCCTAGTCTTGGGTGTGAGGTCTGTGGTCTCAACACCCTGGAACTAGTCTGAAGTATAACACAATAGTAATCTGGCTCAGTGTGAATTCCCAGGTCCTCCTGGTTCTAACACACTGTGGGATCTGACTATGGTCTGAGTGCTTTCACGTAAGTGTTCGCAATGGCAGACAACTTGAGACTGACCAGCATTAACTATATATAGAGCGGCGCTCCCCGGCGCCACCCATCGCTGATCAACCAATAGCCGCCCTCTCTGAGATCAGCTGACCAACCTTGTCAGCTGATCCCTCTTCGTTTGTCATAAAGGTTCTGCCTCTCAGCGCGCGCGTATTCCTCAATCTGTGTGCACTGGAAGGCCCAGCCACATCAGACGCACGCCGCCGCGTGTAAACCGCTGAGCTGAATGCGGAACCAGCCACCTCGCTGCCAGTCTGCGCGGCGGCTTTTACGCAATCTATTACAGACACTGACAATTAGCAGACATCTGGCTATGGGGAGGGGGGCTGCTTAACGCTGAGGGTCAGCTGCATGACATAAGGCTCCTACATGTTTTAAATAATTATTTATTATGCTTGTTAATTCATGATTGTTTTGGGCAGCAGTTTAAGAACAACTGACGTACAGACACTCTATTCACCTCCATGTTTAGAAGGCAGTGCTGTTTGTGTGCATCTGGCCATTTATACTGGATATTGGGAGGCCTCATACTGGGTGCACGACTTACTATTTATACTGTAGAGGGGGCTATACTGGGGGGGGGGGGCTTATCTGCGAGTCAATCACTTTCTCCTGATTTTTGAGGGAAAAGTGGGTACCTCAGCTTATATGCGAGTATATACGGTATTAGCAACAACAAATCCTATCTAGTGTGAAATCCCCGGTTTCCTCCCGGATCAAAGCACACCGGAACTATCTAAGGTCTGAGCGCTAACACAAAGTATTCACAACAGCAGACAAGTTTCGAGTGATCCAGGAAGGCTTATGAAACGGAGGAGACCCTTCCGTCACGCCCACTCCCATTAGCCAATGAGGAGCGGCGTGTGCCTCCTCTGACGTCAGCCGACCGGCCGGTCAGCTGACGCGCCTCCTCCCCGCATAAAGGTCCTGTCTGTGCACGCGCGCACGCGACAATCCGACCCTATGTACGGCTGACAGACCTACCCTCGGCGTGCTAGACGCCAGAGGCACGGGGGACACACCAGGCAGGGGAATCGAGGCAGCTGAGGAGGTAGCATGGTTGCCCGCAGCTGCTTCCACAATGTTTGTTACAATATGTGTGTGTATATGTGTATATATATATATATATATATATACAGTGGTGTGAAAAACTATTTGCCCCCTTCCTGATTTCCTATTCTTTTGCATGTTTGTGACACTTAAATGTTTCTGCTCATCAAAAACCGTTAACTATTAGTCAAAGATAACATAACCGAACACAAAATGCAGTTTTAAATGATGGTTTTTATTATTTAATGAGAAAAAAAACTCAAAACCTACATGGCCCTATGTGAAAAAGAAATTGCCCCCTGAACCTAATAACTGTTTGGGCCACCCTTAGCAGCAATAACTGCAATCAAGCGTTTGCGATAACTTGCAACGAGTCTTTTACAGCGTTTTGGAGGAATTTTGGCCCACTCATCTTTGTTGTAATTCAGCTTTATTTGAGGGTTTTCTAGCATGAACCGCCTTTTTAAGGTCATGCCACACCATCTCAATAGAATTCAGGTCAGGACTTTGACTAGGCCACTCCAAAGTCTTCATTTTGTTTTTCTTCAGCCATTCAGAGGTGGATTTGCTGGTGTGTTTTGGGTCATTGTCCTGCTGCAGCACCCAAGATCGCTTCAGCTTGAGTTGACGAACAGATGGCCGGACATTCTCCTTCAGGATTTTTTGGTAGACAGTAGAATTTATGGTTCCATCTATCACAGCAAGCCTTCCAGGTCCTGAAGCAGCAAAACAACCCCAGACCATCACACTACCACCACCATATTTTACTGTTGGTATGATGTTCTTTTGCTGAAATGCTGTGTTACTTCTACGCCAGATGTAACGGGACACACACCTTCCAAAAAGGTTCAACTTTTGTCTCGTCGGTCCACAAGGTATTTTCCCAAAAGTCTTGCCAATCATTGAGATTTTTTTTAGCAAAATTGAGACGAGCCTTAATGTTCTTTTTGCTTAAAAGTGGTTTGCGCCTTGGATATCTGCCATGCGTTTTTGCCCAGTCTCTCTCTTATGGTGGAGTCGTGAACACTGACCTCAATTGAGGCAAGTGAGGCCTGCAGTTCTTTAGATGTTGTCCTGGGGTCTTTTGTGGCCTCTCGGATGAGTTTTCTCTGCGCTCTTGGAGTAATTTTGGTCGGCCGGCCACTTCTGGGAAGGTTCATCACTGTTCCACGTTTTTGCCATTTGTGGATAATGGCTCTCACTGTGGTTCGCTGGAGTCCCAAAGCTTTATAAATGGCTTTATAACCTTTACCAGACTGATAGATCTCAATTACAGTACTTTTGTTTTCATTTGTTCCTGAATTTCTTTGGATCTTGGCATGGTGTCTAGCTTTTGAGGTGCTTTTGGTCTACTTCTCTGTGTCAGATAGCTCCTATTTAAGTGATTTCTTGATTGAAACAGGTGTGGCAGTAATCAGGCCTGGGGGTGACTACAGAAATTGAACTCCGGTGTGATAAACCACCGTTAAGTTATTTTTTAACAAGGGGGGGGGGGGCAATCACTTTTTCACGCAGGGCCATGTAGATTTGGAGTTTTTTTTCTCACTAAATAATAAAAACCATCATTTAAAACTGCATTTTGTGTTCAATTATGTTATCATTGACTAATAGTTAACGTTTTTTGATGAGCAGAAACATTTGAGTGTGACAAACATGCAAAAGAATAAGAAATCAGGAAGGGGGCAAATCGTTTTTCACACCACTGTGTATATATATATTCAGGATCTTCTCAAAAAATTAGCATACTGTGATAAAGTTCATTATTTTCTGTAATGTACTGATAAACATTAGACTTTCATATATTTTAGATTCATTACACTACAACTGAAGTAGTTCAAGCCTTTTATTGTTTTAATATTGATGATTTTGGCATACAGCTCATGAAAACTCAAAATTCCTATCTCAAAAAATTAGCATATTTCATCCGACCAATAAAAGAAAAGAGTTTTTAAAACAAAGAAAGTAAATCTTCAAATAGGCTCCCTTAGCTCACTATCCTATTTGGCTTGGCACTGCTATAGGCCTGAGGAAGCGGGCTCGGACCCGCGAAACGCGTCGCCACTTGTGCTACCAATAAAATATTTTGTTTATGCAAAGATTTGTCATCATTGAGGTAAGCAACCTCAAACCTTTTTCCGGTTTTAAACTGCTTTTAAACGCTTTTATCCACAACCTGGGCGCCTCTTTCAACCATGTAGTGCATCTCAACCCCTACAAATTCCCCGTGTGAGGGGTGGTGACAGAACACACGCGGTTAAACACCGCAGTGGATATCTGTCCCCTTTTCTTTTCCTAAGGAGTGCGACCACACCAGGTCCCCAGTGACCACCCCGAGTGGAGTCGGGTTAATTGTCTCCACCTGCTTCCTGTGGTCGGTTGCCCTTCTGCAACCCACCTTTGTGAGTAGATATTTTTCTTATACAGTGGTGTGAAAAACTATTTGCCCCCCTCCTGATTTCTTATTCTTTTGCATGTTTGTCACACTTAAATGTTTCTGCTCATCAAAAACCGTTAACTATTAGTCAAAGATAACATAATTGAACACAAAATGCAGTTTTAAATGATGGTTTTTATTATTTAGTGAGAAAAAAACCTCCAAATCTACATGGCCCTGTGTGAAAAAGTGATTGCCCCCTTGTTAAAAAATAACTTAAGGGCCCTTTTCCACCAGCGCTGAATCGCAAAAACGCAAACCGCTAGCGATTTTACAATCGCTACGGTTTGCTTTTTAACATAGGAATCGCGGTAGGTCATTTCCACTACCGCGATTCGTTTTTGCCGGGAACGCGAACGCGCGGCGGAGCGATATTTGCCGCGATTTTGCTATGCAGTGCACAGCATAGCAAAATCGCGGCCACGAACGTCGGGGAATCGCCGGTAATTGCGATTCAGCAATCGCTAGCGTTCAGTGTGAACGCTAGCGATTGCTAGTGGAAAAGGGCCCTAACTGTGGTTTATCACACCTGAGTTCAATTTCTGTAGTCACCCCCAGGCCTGATTACTGCCACACCTGTTTCAATCAAGAAATCACTTAAATAGGAGCTATCTGACACAGAGAAGTAGACCAAAAGCACCTCAAAAGCTAGACATCATGCCAAGATCCAAAGAAATTCAGGAACAAATGAGAACAAAAGTACTGTAATTGAGATCTATCAGTCTGGTAAAGGTTATAAAGCCATTTCTAAAGCTTTGGAACTCCAGCAAACCACAGTGAGAGCCATTATCCACAAATGGCAAAAACATGGAACAGTGATGAACCTTCCCAGGAGTGGCCAGCCGACCAATATTACCCCAAGAGTGCAGAGAAAACTCATCCGAGAGGCCACAAAAGACCCCAGGACAACATCTAAAGAACTGCAGGCCTCACTTGCCTCAATTAAGGTCAGTGTTCACGACTCCACCATAAGAAAGAGACTGGGCAAAAACCGCCTGCATGGCAGATATCCAAGGCGCAAACCACTTTTAAGCAAAAAGAACATTAAGGCTCATCTCAATTTTGCTAAAAAACATCTCAATGATTGCCAAGACTTTTGGGAAAATACCTTATGGAACGACGAGACAAAAGTTGAACTTTTTGGAAGGTGCGTGTCCCGTTACATCTGGCGTAGAAGTAACACAGCATTTCAGCAAAAGAACATCATACCAACAGTAAAATATGGTGGTGGTAGTGTGATGGTCTGGGGTTGTTTTGCTGCTTCAGGACCTGGAAGGCTTGCTGTAATAGATGGAACCATGAATTCTACTGTCTACCAAAAAATCCTGAAGGAGAATGTCCGGCCATCTGTTTGTCAACTCAAGCTGAAGCGATCTTGGGTGCTGAAGCAGGACAATGACCCAAAACACACCAGCAAATCCACCTCTGAATGGCTGAAGAAAAACAAAATGAAGACTTTGGAGTGGCCTAGTCAAAGTCCTGACCTGAATCCTATTGAGATGTTGTGGCATGACCTTAAAAAGGCGGTTCATGCTAGAAAACCCTCAAATAAAGCTGAATTACAACAATTCTGCAAAGACGAGTGGGCCAAAATTCCTCCAGAGCACTGTAAAAGACTCGTTGCAAGTTATCGCAAACGCTTGATTGCAGTTATTGCTGCTAAGGGTGGCCCAACCAGTTATTAGGTTCAGGGGGCAATTTCTTTTTCACACAGCTCCATGTAGGTTTTGAGTTTTTTTTCTCACTAAATAATAAAAACCATCATTTAAAACTGCATTTTGTGTTCAATTATGTTATCTTTGACTAATAGTTAACGGTTTTTGATGAGCAGAAACATTTAAGTGTGACAAACATGCAAAAGAATAAGAAATCAGGAAGGGGGCAAATAGTTTTTCACACCACTGTACATCTATCAACCTGTTTCTACATACTACACCATTGGGCTCCCGTTTTTTTGTTTCCTGTGTCTCTTCTTAGAAGGTGTCTTCACACCCACTACCCACT
>NC_090655.1:255276831-255284331 GCF_040937935.1 Hyperolius riggenbachi
GATTCACCACGTCAGATTGGGGGGGTCGTTGCTTATCCCCCTGGACACAGGAAACTACTGCCAGTTCCAGGTGTAGCTATCCCCCAGTTAGACTGATGCCTCCACAATGTACATGGATGTGCAGTGAGGACTGGTTGAACACTACCCACTGTTCAATATGTCAGAACAAAATGGTGTGGACACCTAAAGTCAAGTCCCCCTGCAATCCGTTAAATGATGGGTGGGTGTTACATAAAGAAATTAGTGCACGGTGCTGTACATAGACTTTAACATGAGCATGTTTCACCCAAAGGCTTCATCAGAAAGTGCATAATACATATATACAGTGGCTTAATGAACCAAACACCACATATTTACAAAGATATATACAAAAAAAAACCCATCCTCAATAGCCCCAGTCAGAGCTGAAGTGCCATGTTTGGCACAGCCATATATAGATGGAGGAGGGGGTGGGATGAAAGAGGACAGGGGGTTGGTGGGGGTGTGTCAGCCACCTCCCACCTATATTCATAACCATGTTTCGGGGTTACCCTATCCAAAGTATATAGAAGGTAATGTGTCCTACCTATATAGATGCAACAGTGGCCGTCATCTGTGTATGGAGTTTCCATGTGTGAATGAATGTCGCCGCCCATGAATGTCGCACCATACAGGATTGTGGGCAGAAGTGAAGGGGGTGGGGGCATATTCGCCCTCATGTTTTGGATTGGTTCCCCCTAATTCAAAACGACCGGCATACTTTACCGGTAAACTGATTGCTGGACTACTTGAGCGGGGATGACGTCACATCCTCCCGCTCCGCCCATCCTCTTCCTGTGTAAGCGGCTGGGACGCAGCTTGCGTCCCACGCCTCGTAGGGCTTAGGTGCACTAGCGCGGCTTCTCCAGTCAGAGGAAATGTCTTGTGACGACGCTACTGGGTTGCTAAGTGACCCTGTTTGTACACAAACAGTGTGTAGACGGAATCTCTTTCCGTATCAAAGCGGAAAAGGTGGCATTCTCAAGGCCTCATTGATAGGGACAGTGTGGATGCGCGGATAAACAGCGTGAATGCGCAGGTAAAGATCCATACGCCGCTGAATTCTGCACACGTACAAAATGTGAGCCCATCATCATGTGAACTGAACGGTCATAATCACCTAAATGCTGTCAGTGCACTAGACAGATATTCCTGTGCATTGCCCCCAACCAGGGGTAGTGGCATAAAGTACACATATAACCAAGAGATGAAAAAATACATTTTAATATGTTATTCCCAACAAAAACCTGTGAGTCCGCTGGTATAACCAGATGTATATGGCATACTCATAAATATATGTGGCATGTCTATATGTAGATTGGTCCCCCACCCAACAGTGAGAACTGGGTGTAGATGTATAATGGGCTTTATGATGGTACACATATGGATTATAAAATACCTGCCCTAGTAACCACAGATGTGGAGTAGGGTCACATAGGTACATATAGGGGTTACACAGGTCAGAGAAAACACGCCAAATTGAAGTCCTCGTTTAGACCCCTTGGAGCAATTGTATCCAGTCTGAAGATCCATCGTGATTCAATTTGGGTAAGTTTGCGATCGAAATCTCCGCCCCTGATCCCTTTGTTCCAGCACTGAATGCCCCAGAAAGAGATGTTGAATCTCTCAGTAGCATGAATATTATTCATATGCTTCGCTATAGATGTCTCTCTCCTGTGCTTTATATCTCCAATGTGTTCCAGTACCCGATCTTTCAATTGTCTCGTGGTTTTACCCACATACCAGAGGTTGCATGGACACCTAGCTCCATACACTACACCTCGCGTATCACAATTGATAAATGATCTAATGTCAAAAATACGACCGTTATGAGGTGCCATAAATTGTTTCACTGTGGGCATATATCTGCAGGCCTTGCATTTCCCACATCTAAAGGATCCATTTGGTTTACTCGGTAACCAGGTTTTTATAGAGGTAAAACTTTTTGTAAAGGTACTGTGTACAAGTAGATCTCTGAGGTTAGGAGATCTTCTATAGGTAATTGCCGGATTAGTGGGTAGGATTCTCGCAAGATCCTTGTCTTTCTGTAGGATTGGCCAATAGTGTCGCACAATCTCGAATACAGTGTGCGATTGGTCAGTGAAGGTGCCAATCAATCTCGGGATTGGTTTATCCCTATCTTTTTTGGGTTTTTCCCTAAGGGTCTCAATTCTTGGGGTTTCCAGGGCTCTCTTATGTGCCTGTTCTATCACTTGGTCAGGGAATCCCCTTTGTTTGAAACGTTTAGTCAATAATTGGCATTCTTCACTGAATGCTATTTCTGTCGAGCAATTCCTTCTTGTCCTTAGAAATTGTCCCACTGGGATACTCTTCCTCAAAGATCTTGGATGAGAACTATCCCATTTTAATAAGGCATTTGTAGATGTGGGTTTGCGGTATATGTCAGTACTCAATTTACCATCCTCACCGATCGTGATGGTGAGATCCAGAAAATTGATCGACGATTGGTGGATCTCGTGTGTAAATCTCATACCAATCTTGTTGTTGTTAAGGATAGACACAAAGTCATTGAAGAGCTCAATTGAGCCCTCCCACAGGACCACCACATCATCTATGAATCGACCCCAATACAGTATGTGTGATGTGAAAAATAGGAGATCCTCTGAAAACACGTGGGTATCTTCCCACCAGCCCAGGAACAGATTGGCATACGATGGGGCACACGCTGTCCCCATCGCACTGCCCCTGAGCTGGTGGTACAACCGGCCACCAAAGAGGAACACATTGTGTGTCAGAATAAATTCCAAAAGACGTATTAGGAATCTATTGTGTTCCTCCAGTTGTCTACCTCTAGTTTTAAGGAAGTGGCTCACTGCACGAATCCCCAACTCGTGTTGGATATTACTGTAGAGTGACTCAACATCTAAACTTGCCAGGAACGTGGTGGGTGGTACCTCTAGATCCTGAAGATATACCAACACATCTTTTGTATCTTTAAGATAAGATGGTAAAGCCTCGACAAAAGGTCTCAAGAACTTGTCTATGTATTGGCTGACTGCATCAGTTAGATTGTCTCGACCTGAGACAATTGGTCTGCCTGGAGGGGGAAGAGTACCCTTATGTATTTTAGGTAGGGCGTAAAAAACTGATGTCATCGGATGTTCCGTAGATCTTTTAAGATGTATATAATCATCAGGGTCTAAACATCCTTTATCTAAACCCTCTTTCAGAAGAAGTTAAAGTTCAGTACAATGTGACTGGATGGGATTGGATCTAATGATAGCATATTGTTGTTCGTTACTCAAAATCGATAAACACATCTGCTCATAATTACCCTTATCCATCACTACTACATTCCCCCCTTTGTCTGCCGGCTTGATGACAATATGTTCGTTCTTTTTCAATGCATCGAGAGCCACCCTCTCTTCCCTGTTTAAGTTATCTTGTATCGGAACACCTACAGTGTCAACCTCCAATTTCCTAAGTGCCCGTGTGACCATATCCACAAACGTGTGAATCTGTGGATATTGGGAGATAGCAGGACAATACACACTCTTAGGTCTTGTTCCACTAGGTGGGGCTAGGGGGTGAATTCTGTCTAGTGCACTGACAGCATTTAGGTGATTATGACCGTTCAGTTCACATGATGATGGGCTCACATTTTGTACGTGCGCAGAATTCAGCGGCGTATGGATCTTTACCTGCGCATTCACGCTGTTTATCCGCGCATCCACACTGTCCCTATCAATGAGGCCTTGAGAATGCCACCTTTTCCGCTTTGATACGGAAAGAGATTCCGTCTACACACTGTTTGTGTACAAACAGGGTCGCTTAGCAACCCAGTAGCGTCGTCACAAGACATTTCCTCTGACTGGAAAAGCCGCGCTAGTGCACCTAAGCCCTACGAGGCGTGGGACGCAAGCTGCGTCCCAGCCGCTTACACAGGAAGAGGATGGGCGGAGCGGGAGGATGTGACGTCATCCCCGCTCAAGTAGTCCAGCAATCAGTTTACCGGTAAAGTATGCCGGTCGTTTTGAATTAGGGGGAACTTATCCAAAACATGAGGGCGAATATGCCCCCACCCCCTTCACTTCTGCCCACAATCCTGTATGGTGCGACATTCATGGGCGGCGACATTCATTCACACATGGAAACTCCATACACAGATGACGGCCACTGTTGCATCTATATAGGTAGGACACATTACCTTCTATATACTTTGGATAGGGTAACCCCGAAACATGGTTATGAATATAGGTGGGAGGTGGCTGACACACCCCCACCAACCCCCTGTCCTCTTTCATCCCTCCCCCTCCTCCATCTATATATGGCTGTGCCAAACATGGCACTTCAGCTCTGACTGGGGCTATTGATGATGGGGTTTTTTTTTTTCTTTTGTGGCCTCTCGGATGAGTTTTCTCTGCGCTCTTGGGGTAATTTTGGTCGGCCGGCCACTCCTGGGAAGGTTCATCACTGTTCCATGTTTTTGCCATTTGAGGATAATGGCTCTCACTGTGGTTCGCTGGAGTCCCAAAGCTTTAGAAATGGCTTTATAACCTTTACCAGACTGATAGATCTCAATTACAGTACTTTTGTTCTCATTTGTTCCTAAATTTCTTTGTATCTTGGCATGATGTCTAGCTTTTGAGGTGCTTCTGGTCTACTTCTCTGTGTCAGATAGCTCCTATTTAAGTGATTTCTTGATTGAAACAGGTGTGGCAGTAATCAGGCCTGGGGGTGACTACAGAATTTGAACTCAGGTGTGATAAACTACAGTTAAGTTATTTTTTTTAACAAGGGGGGCAATCACTTTTTCACACAGGGCCATGTAGATTTGGAGTTTTTTTTCTCACTAAATAATAAAAACCATCATTTAAAATTGCATTTTGTGTTCAATTACATTATCTTTGACTAATAGTTAACGGTTTTTGATGAGCAGAAACATTTAAGTGTGACAAACATGCAAAAGAATAAGAAATCAGGAAGGGGCAAATAATTTTTCACACCACTGTATATGTATGTATGTGTGCATATATATATATATATATATATATATATATATATATATATATATATATATATATATATATATATATAATGTTCTAGTTGTTAACCCATTGTTTTTTTCCTTTTTGATCTGAAGATGGGGAAAAAAAGGTACAGGAAATGGAACTTTATGGGAATGTGGTCACCTGGTCAAGATTCATTGATGACCTCTTTTTTGCCTGGAGGGGGTCAGATATATCACTCATACAATTTTGTGAGGCCCTGAACAGTATATGGCCAGAAATTAATTTAACTTTTAGTACGAGCCGGGAACAAGTGGAATTCTTGGATCTTCAGATCAAAAAGGAAAAAACAATGGGATAACAACTAGAACATTTTTTAAAAGTACTGACCGGAATGGATTTATCCCCCTAGGGAGTTGCCATCATAACCAGTGGCTTAGGAATATTCCAAGAGGCCAATTTGTTAGACTCAGGCGGAACTGCACACATATAGAGGACTGCCTCCTACAAAGTGAAATTCTTATGAATAGATTCATGGAGAAAGGATATCAAGAGGATACCCTGAGGACTGAAAGATTAAGGGTGGGAAATCTACCCAGACAGGAACTTCTGACTAACAGGCCTAAAGGGAATGAGAATATTAAGGAATATTCCATCATTCGGAATTACAATCAGCAATATAGAGATTTTGAAAGAATAGTAAAGAAAAATTGGAACATTTTAAAAACGGATGGTGTACTCAAGAAAGTACTGCCTGATAGACCCAGTTTTATATATAGAAGAGCCCTAACACTGAGATCCACCCTGACATCGAGTTGTATTGAACCCAAGAGACCCTCAGGTCTGGATATGTTAGGGCAAAAGGGCTTTTTTTTTCCATGCCGAGGATGTATGGGATGCAGGGAGGCAGTGGGTATAAGGGGAAACCAGATTGTTTCTAGAAATACTGGGAGAAGATTCAAGATTCAACAATGTATTACCTGTAGAACGAAAGGGGTAGTGTACATTCTGTGGTGTCCCTGTGGACTGGAGTATATTGGAAGAACCACAAGAGAATTGTTTCAACGCATCCGGGAACATGTGAATAATATTTAAAAAGGATTAGAAACTCACAGTGTGTCGAAACATTTTAAAACTCACCACAGCAAGGATCCAGCAGGACTGGAATTTATGGCCCTAGAAAAGTATATAAAAAATGGAGGGGTTCCAACCTCACTAAAGAAATATCAAAAGCAGAGGGGAAGTGGATTTTTAATCTAACAACCCTTAGCCCGGATGGTCTCAACATCGAATTTGATCTTAATTGTCACATTAGTAATGATTAAACATGGCACACGGAGGTTCAGCACTTTAGATGGGAGTAACAGTGCACAGCACACAAAATATTAGCACTTTATCAATTTTACTATACAGAGGTTTATGCACAATGATCAAAAATCAATATAAACAATTAGCTGCTATTTGTTATGGACAGCGTTTTATATTCACTAGTTAGCACTTTAATCATATGCACTTTATATTTATATATTTATACATGACCAAGTTGGTCTCTTATAGCACTTTAACAGTCACAACACTAGTAGGTAGGCATGTGTACACTATAAATTAAGTTTTCAAGGTGTAGTATACAGATTGGTCACTAGATGGCAGCTCCTCGCATTTAGCAGGGAATTTCAGATGTAATATGTGTTTTAATGGCAATATGAATTTCAATATGTTTTTTAACATATTTTAACACATTTTAACATATGAATTGCAAAAGGAGATATTGCGAAATGAACTTTGGGGATATTTGTAACTGAAAAATTGTAAACAATGCCCATCCGGTATCTCGGGCACACAGCCTATCAGCGGCCGGCAGTCACTATGTAATGGGACGTCCGACGTTGGGAGGCGGAGCCCCTGATGAGTCTGGCGTGAAGACGAAATGCGTAGGGCGGAGCTTAGCGTTTGACGTAATACGCGCCCCCAGAGGCGAGTGGACCGGCCGGTCACCGTGATTCAGCGCGAACAGGAATTGGGACATCCGGCTGGAGGGAGGATTCGAGCGGGACGCCGCGGTATCTAATATCCCTCGTATCAGACGGATGGGCATTGGAGAATAATCGTCTGTGATATGCTGAGACTTCAGAAAACAGAGCAAGCGCTCACCAACATGGGCTACAACTGAATGACTCATCACCTCATATGCACCGCTTAAATAGCTCAAATGCACACTCAGCAATCAGACAGATGCAAAACATATGCAAAACTAAATACTTACCATGCAAAACAGGATAGCACAATGGGTGCTGCTAGCCTGGTAGTTACAGAACTGTGGAAACAAAATATAGGTAGAAGGCTGCGCATCCCTGACCCAATACTGTACAATTGAATGGTTAATCGCTGTGGCGCACACCACCCCCCCTGGACTAAAATGTACGCCCGCATCCAAACAATGCAATACTGGTCTATGGAGAAATTTTAGCTTCCATCATAGTTTTGCATGCAAAAATATAGATATACTGGACAT
>NC_090655.1:255291831-255294331 GCF_040937935.1 Hyperolius riggenbachi
TCAGGATCTGGGCAAAACGTGACTTATATTCCTCCGACTCAGCACACAGTGTAGGAACAAGTCTCACCCGGAGACCCCGTGGGATCTGCTTCACGCGGTGATATTCGGCTAGGGTAATGCTGTGGAGTTCCAAAGCCAGTTCACGTTTCAACACTTTCTCCCAAGCACGGGTATTAACCGTGGGGGTCTTAACAAAGATTTTGACCTCCATCTGTTTCTGTAAATTTCAGATTATATGATGCGACTATATTGGATCAGGAACGATGGGACACTGATGCTGGATTGGACTTGATTATTTTGAAGCTAAGTGTGAAATTTAACACTGTTTGTTGTATACTGGGCATGATCCCATATTTACATATGTTACCTCCTTGTTATTGGGCGTCGTCCCACATTAGCATGTCACTTCCTGCCTGTCAGGTATATATTGATTTGATTCACTTCATTTTGTGTTGGCATTGAGAAAGGTCGGGGACGACCGAAACTGTTTGCTTGTACCTTATGCTTTTTGCTCCAAATAAAAAAAGAGCTGTGTGCTGCAACCCTACGTCTTTTTTCTATAATCCAGAGGGGATTGGGCACCCCTGGCTGCGTGCACACCCACCCATTGAGGGTTCACTGTGACAGCTGCTGACCTCCATTGGACCTTATATTATACTGCCCTAGGACAGCGTGCTGCAAGTGCGATACATGGATACCGCCTCCACCGTTCCTATCACTGGTGTGTTCTCCTATACTGATGAGGAGACCTCTAAGATACATGGCGAAGTATTAGGATCTCGGGACTTCCTCACACAAAAGACCCCCACGGTTAATACCCGTGCTTGGGAGAAAGTGTTGAAACGTGAACTGGCTTTGGAACTCCACAGCATTACCCTAGCCGAATATCACCGCGTGAAGCAGATCCCACGGGGTCTCCGGGTGAGACTTGTTCCTACACTGTGTGCTGAGTCGGAGGAATATAAGTCACGTTTTGCCCAGATCCTGAACAAATGTTCATTCGACTTGATGACCTTGACTATATCCCATATACAAAAGGAGTTACCGACACTACGCAATCGCGCTACCACCATTGAAGCGGAACTCCGTGATTCGTTACCTGCAGAGGAGTTTACAGCTACCAAAGAGCGCTTGGATAAAACTTTGAAGGAACTACGTGTTACTATCCAAGAACGCAAGCGCAGCAAACTTGAACGTGACCAGGAAGACTATCGGAGGAACGAGGTTTACCATTGGACCGCAACAGGTGGGCGTGACTGGCGCACGTCACGAGCTGAACGCGCTCCATCCTCGCCTTCTGTCCCGTCCTCAGGATCTTCCTCGCCAGCACCCAGCCGTTTTTTAGGCCGAGGTCCACGTCAAAGCCGCCGCCGCCGCAGAGGACGCGACACTACCACCGTGCCGGGCGGAAACACCGGAGAGGGCGCTTCCGCCCCACCACCGTCACAGGAGCTGCCAGACCGCCGGGTGACACGGAGTCAACGCCGATAGACGCTATCATGAATCTCTCCGATGCAGAGTTGACCCAGGACGAGGTATGTGTCCTAAACAAAGGGTTGGGGTTTGCCCCTAAGGCTACTATGGATACTTTTGCATTAAAACAAGATGTCTATAGATTGTTTAGACAAGTGAGACTCAAGGCACATTTCCTACTTCGTCCTGGGGTCACTAAGACTGTTTCTGGCGGTAGTTTAAATTGTAAGCAATTCAATTTATTTCCTAAGAGTTGTTTTGTGCCACCTACCACCTATACTGGGGTGGAAATGTTTATTGATAAAACCACTAAGGACCTTGAACATTTGCTACACTCTGAACGTAAGGACTTTACTTGCAACAATTTAACTACAGGTGAAAGATCGGCTTTACATGGCCTAAGTGAACGGAGAGACATTGTTCTGAAACCTGCTGATAAGGGCGGGGCCCTGGTAATTATGAACACTAAGGACTATGAGACAGAGATTATGTCACAACTTGCGGATACAAATGTCTATAGTAGATTACCAGGTGACCCCGCCCCTCGGCTTAAAACAATGCTAAGAGCAGTTCTAGATAGGGCGATGTGTAGTCAGGTGATAACCAGAGATTTGAGTGACTTTCTGTTTGTACAACATCCTATTGTTCCGGTTTTATATACTTTGCCAAAAGTACATAAACATCCTACACAACCCCCTGGCCGACCGATAGTGGCTGGCATAGGGTCTGTTTTCACACCCTGTGCCACCCTGTTGGATCGGGTATTGTCTCCCTTGGTTAAACAAACTAGGTCTTATCTCAGAGATACCTCTGATTTTCTCCACAAGGTGTCTAATTTGACTTTGAATCCTGCTGAGCAGATTTGGTTGGTCAGTTGGGATGTACGGTCCCTATATACATCGATCCCACAGGGTGAGGGGATCAAGGCCTGTATTGACCTTGTCAGAACTAGTGGAGAGTACACTGAACGACAAGTTGATTTTTTTGAGACTCTTCTCCACTTTGTTCTTGACAACAACTATTTCTT
>NC_090655.1:255305378-255396141 GCF_040937935.1 Hyperolius riggenbachi
GGCTAATGGACAGAAAACAAAGAGTTGGGGTCAATGGATCGTACTCAAAATGGGAGACTGTTAGCAGTGGGGTCCCACAGGGGTCTGTTCTGGGTCCAGTGCTCTTCAATTTATTTATTAATGACCTAGTAGATGCAGTAGTGAGCAATGTTGCTATTTTTGCAGATGATACAAAATTGTGCAGAATCATCAACTCTCAGGAAGATAGTGTCATATTGCAACAGGATCTGGATAGGATGGCTATATGGGCACATACATGGCAGATGAAATTCAATGTTGACAAATGTAAGGTCATGCATTTTGGACGTACTAATGGTCTAGCACCATACAAAATAAATGGGATACAGTTGGGGACATCAAACTTGGAGAAGGACTTAGGAGTACTCATTGACAACAAGTTAAATAATCGTACTCAATGCCAAGCAGCTGCAGCTAAAGCTAACAAAATTTTGGGATGCATTAAAAGGGACATAAAAACTCGAGATGCTAGCATAATATTGCCCCTGTTTAACTCTCTAGTAAGGCCACATCTGGAATATGGAACTCAGTTCTGGGCACCACATTACAAAAAAGATATTGCAGTTTTAGAGCAGGTGCAGAGACGAGCAACAAAATTGATGCGTGGGATGGAAGGTCTCACTTATCGAGAAAGGTTAGATAAACTGGGTTTATTTAGTCTAGAGAAAAGACGCCTTAGAGGGGATCTAATTAACATGTATAAATACATCAGAGGGCAATATAATACCTTGGCGGATGAGCTTTTTGTCCCTAGGCCTTCTCAAAGGACTAGAGGACATGATCTGCGCATGGAGGAAAAACGTTTTAACCATTTATTTAGGAAAGGGTTCTTTACAGTAAGAGTGATTAAGATGTGGAATGCATTGCCACAGGAAGTCGTTATGGCAAACTCTATACCTGCATTTAAAGGGGGCTTAGATGCTTTCCTTGCGTTGAAAGACATCCATGGCTACAATTACTAGGTAATGCCTAATGATGTTGATCCAGGGATTTTATCTGATTGCCATCTGGAGTCGGGAAGGAATTTTTCCCTTTAGGGGCTAATTGGACCATGCCTTGTAAGGGTTTTTTCGCCCTCCTCTGGATCAACAGGGATATGTGAGGGAGCAGGCTGGTGTTGTACTTTATACTGGTTGAACTCGATGGACGTATGTCTTTTTTCAACCAAAATAACTATGTAACTATGTAACTATGAAATCCAGGTACTCAGAACATGAGCAGGCATACAGGTATGAACTCCGGGAGCTCAGGACATCAACAGGAACACAGGCTTGGAATCCAAACACTCGAAACAGGAACAAGGATACAGGAACTCATGACATGACACTAGATACATGAATCAGCTATCAGGGAAAGCTGAAGTCTAACTGCACTGAGCTAGGCTTAGACAATGCAATGCACCAGCAAAGCCTGCTGGGAACTCAGGATGCTAAATGCTTCCACTAATTGAGAAGTTACCCTGCAGGTGATGGAACACTCCCATGCATATGCAAATAGTATCAGCCCTGCTGCTAGCTGATGTCTGCTGCCGCAGAGAGCCCTGACACATGCATATGCAAAAGGGATGAAATTCATTGCTGCTAGCTTATTGCTGAAATGACAGGCAGACCAGAGAATCCTTACACGCTTCTTATGGGGTTCAGGTGAGCCTAGGCTTAGCCGTTCCCTCCAGACAAGGCCCAAGGATAGAGGAGGTCTCGGTCTCCCCGTTTTCAGTCTATATCATAAAGCGTTGCGTCTAACTAGAATTGTTGACTGGATGTATCGAAGTGAAGCGATCCATGAATCAAACTTTGAAGAATCTCTCTCTGTGCTTTGCCTTGGATAGAATCTGACAGAATCCCATCATCTTACCACATACTGAGTTTGGCGAAACAGGTGCTCTCTGCTTGGCCTAAAATCAGACTTCAGTTCAAGTTCTCTTCCTACCCCAGCCCGCTAACACCCATGTTTGCCAATCCAGCTTTTCCCTCAGGTATCCATGCTAAGTCATTCTTTTCACTCCACAGAAGTTCCTGGCCACAAATCTGAAAACTTAGATCTGATACTTCCCCTGGCTCTCTATCCCAGGGATTGACTTCTCATTAGGCTGTGGCTGGTTGTTGTGGAAACAAATTACATCCTTTTGGAGGTCTCTCGGTATAGTTCAGTTGTGGCACGTGCTCTTACTAAATGTGAAGTCATCAAACAAATGACAGCGCTCATAGGCTGCAACTGAATTGTAGACCAACAGAGGCATGCAGAGCCCCACAGGGCTAAATACATGCCTTGAATGCAAATCAGATGCAAATCATGTAGTAGTCCTAATCTATAATTTGAATGCAAATTGAAGCACATGGATGCAGCTAGCCATAAGCATACTTACATGAGTTTTGTACAGCGGGAGACATCCTCCTTTGCTGTACCTGTTTTGAATGCAAGTTGTGTATTTTAGTCCACATAGTGGAGCTCTGCACATCTATTCGGGTACAGCCTCTGTTTGGAAGCGCTGCCAATGTCTCCTGCTGTACTAAATGTGAAGCCCTATACTCGGACCAGTCTAAACCTACCCACTTAATCTCTATATGCTACGGGCTGCCGAGGGAAGAGGGACTAGATGCCCTTCCCACGTTTTGTTCTCAATGGGAAAAAATGTCAGGGATATCCCTCTCAGAGGACCATTGGACTAGGGCATTCACACTAGGACTTGCATTTGCAGCTACAAGAAAGGAATGTTGCTCTCCAACTGGTGTATAGATGCCCGTTGACCTTGCTCAAGGTATTCAGTGTGTTACCTTGTATGTGCTTATTATCTACATTTATGGTACTATCTCCATGACCTGGCTTTATTTATTAATGTTGAATTGTTCAGATGAAGATGTTGCAATATATTTAATATATTCATGCAGCCAGGAAAAATGGATGGCGCTTCGCTCTCTTTATTATTTCCAACTATCGCCCCTCTTTGCATAAACCTGGTTTTTGCAGGGGACAGGCGATCCTTTCTAGTCTGCGTCAGATTTGCTTCTCTAATTCTATATTTCTCTCATTCTATTGCTATACACTTATTCAATTTCCTACTTTCTTTTTTGACCCCCATGGACACCTCTAACACATTTACATTCTAGCAAGCCTGGCCATGACAATCTGTGTAACTAAGGGTCAATGCCCTTGTAAGCCGGGGAATACATTGGCTTCTTTGTTTACATGTCACGCTGACATCTGTTTCTTCCTTGTTCTCCACTTGTTGTATAGCGAGGGAGACTATTGGCCCAGCCGCGCACCAGAAGGCGGGGTTACAAGGGGCGGCACTACTGTACCTGCCCACCCACCTGCGTCTACCAGGAAATAAACCTGGTTTGCGCCGCATGCTGACGTAGACGCGAAGAAACACCGCCATGCGAGAGAGCTGTTAGGCTGCCCGTTTCACACCCTGCACCTGCTGTCATCTATTTCATCGGCTGGTAGGACTGCTTTTTCTACATTTACCACGTTTGCTGTTAGCACGTTTCCTTATGCAGCCCTATTGGAAATAAATGCACACATTCTGCAGTGCCGGTTTTCCTGTCTTCTTTTGGATTGTTCAGGCTCTCCCTGCTGGAGCTACACAGTCATGTGACTGCACACAGCAGGATCCAGGCGCCACCCTCACACTATTTTATTCTTTAGTTAATATGGAGTTTCATCCCACTTTAATGTCTTATGTGGGAAGACATTTGTTTAATAAAGTGTTGGGAACATTCAGACTTGTGTTTTCATTGTCCACAATCAATCACTTGTGTGTTGCCCAGTGTAAGTTGTGCAGAGAATCTGAAGTCATAACCACAATAGTTGTTTAGGTAATTTAATGATCAATTTTTATTTATGTTTTCAGTTGACATACAGCTTGAACATTTACAATAAAACCAGATATGTAAATAACTACATAATAATACAAGAACAGTAAGGAGCTGAGTGTTACATCGCTCCCTCTCCGAGGGGAGGAGTGCAGGAATAAACATTGAGAATAGAAAGTAAGAGAATAACACACTAATCTAAAATGGTATAAACTCTTAATAAGAGGAGGACTTATAACAACTAGACTTAGTTCTGTTTGGGACTATGGCAGAGCCCACCAGCAGAACAAATGTCACTCATTTATTGTTGCAAGGTTATGATGCATACTGCCCTGGAACATGTCCTCTGAGGTTCTGACATGAACCGGCAGCAAGTGAGACGTACTATCTCAGAGATAACTGGGGCCGGGTAAGGAAAGGAAGGGTGGGGGGGGGGGGATTTGTTTGCCAACTCGGATTTAATTTGTGTTTGTATCTCAAGGGAATTCTGTTAATAATCTGTAGGGCTAGGGTAGTAATATAGACCAGTCAATTTGTAAGTCATCTGAGTTTTGTAGGAAAGTGGTCTAGGCCAACTATAAATAGTCAGAGTAGAGGACTCAATGTAATGGAGCACCCCACCAGCCAAGATATAACGTCTGAAATAAGTGACCAATAAGGCTTGATATAAGGACATTCCCAACTAATATGTAGGAGAGTTCCCGTGTGGGTACAGTTTCTCCAACAAAGCGGAGTGGTTGGGGAGAGAAGTTGGCCAACAGACGAGGAGTTAGATACCATTTGCACAGGATTTATTTTGTGGCTTCCGAGTGAGTTATACATGGAGAGTATACTTTGTCCTCTTGCAGAGCTTTGACCATCAGGGTAGAGGGAGCTGTAGATCACATTTCCAAGTAGCTATACATTTTTGAAGGGGATCAGAGTTCTGGTCATTTAGAAGTTTGTACTACTTGAAAGAGTACCTTTTCTTGGGGTGGGAGGGATTGTTTGGTTGGGTTAAATCTGGAATCTCATTAGGCAATTTGAGGAGATTCAATGGGGGGATTTTATGGAGATGGGCAATGTGTAGGGAGGTGAATGATTGAGGGTTTCCTGGATTCAATTTCCATTTTAGGTGGGAGAAGGGAGCTAAGGAGGATTGTACAAATAGGTCATTTATCCTCTGGATACTTTTATTTATGCAACAACACACGATTCATTAAAATTCACACAAATCTATATTTGAGAAAGAAATTAAAACATAACTTTTATTCTGACTGCTAAAAACTCTTATCTTGTAAAATCATGTTTCTATATACAAACTGGGGAAGGAAGAAGAGAGTACACAGAGTCCTGTGAATGAAGCCAATGAGTTTAGCTCACTACATAGGTTCTCCCTATTACCCAGGTAAGGTTGCTAATCAAACACACAACACCCCACCTATAAACCCGACATGTTTCACCCCATAACAATTAGGGGCTTCATCAGGGGAACTATCTAAAAGTGCAAAGTCCACAGTGTGCTGCACAAAAACATTAAAGACAATAGATATGGAAAATAAAAAACATGTCATAGCCTCACTGCTATACTGACAGGCTAACCTGCACTGCTGCTCTGTCTCCATATAAATGATCAGGGAGATTAGGGAGTGACACTCCGCCCACTTAGTTCTGCACCATACCACCCACCCTTTTGTGTCATGGAATGTTATTAATTTCATTGCTTGCACTCTGTTAGACATTTATACATTTTAGTCATCATGTTAAATTTGCAATTGTAATCAGCAGTGCTGTATTTTGTATCAGTATTCATATTTGATGTATATCATTGTCTGTATCATTATGTATTCCTTGTTTGTTTTCTTACATTGTACAGCGCCACAGAATATGTTGGCGCTTTATAAATAAATAATAATAATACCACCCTTTCTCCGCTGGATTCCCTGCACTGAGTGCAAAGCGCCACAGTCAATTGTGGCCACGAGTCGTCCCCATTCACTCCTCATAGATCCCGATAGTGTGGAGGGCGGGTCACATCACCTGCTCACTCCCTTGTTTACCATATACACGACAACCTAGTGTGCGGGGAGAGGAGGGGTGGAGAAGGGAGCCCATCAATAGGCAGTAAAACGTGCAGCAAGGCTTACTATCTATGCAGCCTTATGGACAATGGCTCCCTGATTACAATGGGGGAACACTTCTTTCACACAGTAACCATTCAAATACAATCCTGGACTGCAGCACATGGCGAGTGCTCTACAAACCACAGGGGGGTTACAATCACACAATGATTCACCAACAAGGTGTAAGTAACACTCGCTGCCTTGTCAGACCAGCGAGGCAGGATAAGTGACAAGGATTATAATCCCAATTGTCCTATTCCTGTTCTTAATACGCATCGTGCTCACAAGTATCACCTCCATCTTAACCTCCCTAGCATTCAATTTCCCTGGGATTCCTCTGCAAAAAGTGGTTCAATTAATTTTCAAGCATTTTTTGTGTTTTTTTTTTTTTAATCATTTTTTTTATATTGAATTCAATACAGGTTATTGCATTCAATTCAATAAAAAATAAAATAAATTGTTTGCCACCAGTTGTTGATGTCGCAGCGTGACCCGGGTGTCATCAACACTGATCGCTGGGGAACATGTCATCGCCGAGGGAAAAGCAAATCCGCCGAGGGACATGGAAGAAGACACTGGGAAAGTTATAAGAGGTACATGACGAGGGATCAGCATGCCAATGGTGAGTATAAGACCCCGCCAAGTCTCCCCCATGTGCATGATGCAGGGTGCGCATTGGAAGGGCAGTTTCTAGGGTAAATTGCTCCCAGGGGAGGTTCTAAAATTGCCCCCCTCACCTGTGGGCTTGAAAACATTTTGTGCTATATAGTATTTAGACCCCCCCTCCCCAGTATAGGTAGCCGGGTATAGATGCAGCAGTATAGGTAGCCAGGTATAGGTAGTCAGGTATAGATGCCGCAGTATAGGTAGCCAGGTATAGGTACCACCAGTATAGGTAGCCAGCTATAGGTGCCACGGTATAAGTAGCCCGGTGTAGGTGCCGCAGTACAAGTAGCCAGGTGTAGGAGCCACCAGTATATGT
The DNA here is from genome assembly GCF_040937935.1 of Hyperolius riggenbachi. Classification (NCBI taxonomy): domain Eukaryota; kingdom Metazoa; phylum Chordata; class Amphibia; order Anura; family Hyperoliidae; genus Hyperolius; species Hyperolius riggenbachi. The sequence continues at coordinate 255,312,296 of NC_090655.1, forward strand.
AGCCAGGTATAGGAGCCACCAGTATATGTAGCCAGGTATAGGTACTTCAACCACCGTCCCCTCCCCTGCCAGAGATCCTCAGTGCTGTGCAGGAAAAAAGATTTACTCACTGTGGCCTCTGTCCAGCGGCAGTCACACATCCTCCCCTGCCATGTACAGCTCCCGATCTACTGTTTACAGTACTGGGACGCGGCTTGATGATGTCATCAAGCCGTGTCCAAGTACTGCAGACAATAGACAGAGCTGTATGCAGCGGAGGAGGATGTGCGGCTGCCGCAGGACAGATGGATGGTGAATATTTCTCCCTTGCTTCAAGTGTCAGGGACCTGGAGGGTCGCAGCGGGTGGGGGGGGGGGGGGGGAGTGTCGATCACTGCAGGGAGGGTGGGAAGGAGGGAGGGGGGGGTCACAGCATGCGGGCAGGAGATCTCTGCAGGGAGTGTGGGTGGGAAGGAGGGAGGGGAGGTCAATGCGGGTGGGTGGGGAAATCGCTGCAGAAAAGCCCCCCAACTTCTCTGCCCTGCCGGCTCCACGTGGGATTCCTTAGGATGGCTGGATGCTTGGTTTGCACACTGTGGGTAGCACAGATCGCCGGCGGGGCAGAGCAGCTAGAAATCTCCCTGGCAGTTTTGAGGAGCCTGACTCGTCCATATCGCTTTCAGGATTTTTTTGCTGGACGGGCCAAGCTCATCCATACCACTAGCGAGGTTAAGAAACAACTCCCTACACATCAGTCTGGAAGAAAATCACATAGGGTCCACAGAAATTGAAAATGTAGGACCCATACACATCCAATCCGGATTGAAAGGTACAAAACAAGGTACTTCTGATATGGGTCAGGGACATCCCCATATTGCCAAAAGGGAAAATCCCTTTTATGTCATAAAAAGTATAGCTATATAAACAATGATTGGCGCTTAAAATTTATAAAAGTATAAGCGCTCCTGCTGTGTTCACAGTCCTAAATCCTATTAATAAAAAGTCCTATGTATCCACGTCCATGCCAGACTTGACCTCCAGAAGCATATGGAATGACCACCTCACCCTCAGAAGTGGGCACTCACCCTTAGAAGATGACCCCCGGTTAGATGGGTCACAAACGCCTCTGGGATATTTTCAGGCAATCCCCTGCCTATACTGGCTCCTTAGGACGGTATTTTATACGACTGTGTATCCTCAGCATTCACCTCAAATAAAGCGCATATTCCTTTCCATAGCGTAAAACCATATGAGACCATTTATTTATATTAAAAATGCACACTCACATTCCAGTAGGTTATTTGTAGAGCATAGAGTTTTATAGGGCTCTACCCCTTCACGTTGGCCGCCTGGCTGGCTCTCCGTGTCCACATAGAGGACCCTTCCTCGATCTCCCCGCACGCCACGCCGGCTAACTTCCGCTTCTGCCGCCACGCCCTACTAGTTTCGTCCTATTGGACTCATCAGGAGCATGCGCAGAAGTATCCGTATAGCGTATTTATAGCCGCGTATCCGCCCCGTTCCGCCCACCAACCTGATTGGCTCCACCGCCACTTCCGCGTTCCAGCCGCCGTGGAGCGCAAGTGAGCCAACAGGAAACTAGATACGCATCCTCCTCATTAGGGTGACGTATCTAGATGTTCGTAAAACTATTAAAACCGCGCATAAAACGCCATGTTTGTAGAAAGTGTAAGGGGTGTAGGGAGATAAATACAACTCGTATACAGGAAGTAGTGGGGTATTCCAATAATAACAGTACAAAAATACGCCAGTTTATCTCATGTAATGATAAGAACGTTGTTTATATGATATGGTGCCCATGCGGCCTCCAATATATAGGTAGGACTACCAGACCTTTGAAAGAACGCATAGGAGAACATATACGTAATGTTAGAAAAGATTTGAGGGGGCATACGTTGTCTTCCCACTTTAGGGATGTACATAATTGTGATGCATCTATGATGTACTTTTTGTGGTTTGGAAAAAGTGAATGCACATTGGAGAGGGGGGAACATAACGAGGGAAGTCTCAAGAAGGGAAACCTGGTGGATACACCACATGAATTCCTTGAAACCGAAGGGGTTGAATGCAGAGATAGAGCTTATATGCTATTTGAGCAATGATTAACTGGGTACCAACGAAATGGGGGTGGATTATTGTAATGGTGTGCGGAATGAAATGGGACAGAGCCCATATTTTTGTATAGGGGCACTGTCACTTTAAAAGTTAAGTGGTTATATATATAGCAATTAATATGTGAGTTGGTTTGAATATTATATGGGGGGTTGTCTTGTGGGTCAGGTTGATATCCGTATGGTTATGAGGGGGAATTAAAGTTTGGATACATTTTGGATTGTCTTGGCTTTGGTCCCATTTCAATTGCGCATACTAGAAAACAGTCATGTAAATATATGTATTGGTGAGACTCAGAATATATGTGCATAATGTAATTGTGTAACTCTTGTGTGGGCCAGGTTGGCTGGCTCTAAGTCCTTTCTAAAGTTTTTATAATTTTTTCTGCAAACATGGCGTTTTATGCGCGGTTTTAATAGTTTTACGAACATCTAGATACGTCACCCTAATGAGGAGGATGCGTATCTAGTTTCCTGTTGGCTCGCTTGCGCTCCACGTCGGCTGGAACGCGGAAGTGGCGGTGGAGCCAATCAGGTTGGTGGGCAGAACGGGGCGGGTACGCGGCTATAAATACGCTATACAGATACTTCTGCGCATGCTCCTGATGAGTCCAATAGGACGAAACTAGTAGGGCGTGGCGGCAGAAGCGGAGGTTAGCCGGCGTGGCGTGCGGGGAGATCGAGGAAGGGTCCTCTATGTGGACACGGAGAGCCAGCCAGGCGGCCAACGTGAAGGGGTAGAGCCCTATAAAACTCTATGCTCTACAAATAACCTACTGGAATGTGAGTGTGCATTTTTAATATAAATAATTGGTCTCATATGGTTTTACGCTATGGAAAGGAATATGTGCTTTATTTGAGGTGAATGCTGAGGATACACAGTCGTATAAAATACCGTCCTAAGGAGCCAGTATAGGCAGTAGAGGCGTTTGTGACCCATTTAGCCAGGGGTCATCTTCTAAGGGTGAGTGCCCACTTCAGAGGGTGAGGTGATGGTGGTCATTCCATATGCTTCTGGAGGTCAAGTCTGGTACGGACGTGGATACATAGGACTTTTTATTTATTAATAGGATTTAGGACTGTGAACACAGCAGGAGTGCTTATACTTTTATAAATTTTACTTTACATTTTTTAAGGAGCGCACCACCGAGAATATAAAAGTAGGACTCTCATATTGGTCAGCGCAGTGTGTTAATATTGAATGATTGGCGCTTGCTGCGCTTTCCGGGTTTGGCCAGTGACTCGCCAGTCGCCACCTACATGCCTGCGTGTTGCTTTGGTAGGCTTGTACGGGTACGTGGGCGGAGTGGGGCAGGGAGCGGATGGACGCGGCAGAGATTAAAAACGCCTTTATGGCGTTTAGATGTTTATTGTCCATGATGTCATGCCTTTGAAAAGGCCGCTAGTGCAGCGAAACATGTCAGGCATCACTGACAGCAAGACATTTTCTCTGGGCAGCTGTTTCTGAGCTACTCTGGATTACACTCATTCCATCTTGGCACCATGTTCCAGCAGGAGCAGTAACTATGGGGCATGTATATAATGGCCACTGCATAATTTTGCTTCAAACTACATCTGTCCACTTTGTGCAAGCACATCAAGCCTCTTCAGACAGTCTGTTACAAGTCCCCTGCGATTGGGGATATCTATTGATCCATCACTGAATATGCTTAGCCTATAAAACTTTGCTGCTTTGCTGCATATATATGAGCTTGCATGAGTTGCACAATTGCTTGCTAATGACGGTCGTTCTGCTTGTGAGATCTCAAGTTTTGCTTGTTCATTCCATCCTGATTATCCCTGCAATTTGGGGCTCACCAACAGTGTATTATTGGCAGTTTATGAACTTTCAACTGATGAACTTTCTGCCTCTTCAAGACTAACTTGTTGACACTACAGCTTTTACATCTGCCGCATTACTAACATCTGCTACCTTGTTTTCTGCTTGACTGGATGTACTCAAATGCATGCCACTTTGCTCTACAGAGTAGGACTCCATTTATGGGTTTTGGGGACTGCAGCCCCACTACCCCATTCATTTGCTGCCTAGATGGAGATTGGTTGTTGCTTTGAATAGGGGGTTTGTTATAATATACGATAACATTTATTTATATTTTTTCTATTATATTTATGTGATCATCAATAAAGCAGTTTGTGATTTTTCATGCACTAAAGAGCCAATTTCTTTTTTTTTTTTGCTTTATTATCTATATAAACAACTGATGTGGATAAAGCTAGAACACGTGGTTAAATAGAAATGTAACAAGGATCTACAGACTAGTTTTATAACCAATACTGTCCATAATTTAAGCCCACGTACTTTATAGAGATATATCCTCCGATGTAAAATGTATTCTCGCCTCGGTCCCACACACATACAATTATGAGTGGATTAATATATAACTCCTCATGCAAAGCTTGATGGACTCAGTGTGCCCAATCTGTAAATCCATCTGGCCATAGGTTGTTTCAGTTATTGGTCCAAACTGTCACCTCTTGGGTTCAAAATAACAGATATGGGGCCCATACACATCCAATCCGGGCACAATATCAGGTAGTACCGAAATGTAACAGGAAAATCCCAATATTATTGCCAACAGGAATGTTATGAAGAGCATGGCTATAGGGACATGCAGTGAGGATCACAATAGAACATGCATGTAAATATAAACATTGTCCAATTGTATCGGAGTACTGAACTAGGTTTATAACCAATACTGCCCATTATTTAAAACCTGCATTCTTTATATAGGGGTAACCTCCCAGATTCTAATGTACTGATAAACAGACTTTCATATATTTTATATTCATTACACACAACTGAACTAGTTCAAACCTTTTTTTTTTTGTTTTAATATTGAGGATTTTGGCATACAGCTCGTGAAAACCCAAAATTCCTATCTCAAAAAATTAGCATATTTCATCCGACCAATAAAAGAAAAGTGTTTTTTAAAACAAAAAAAAAGTCAACCTTCAAATGATTATGTTCAGTTATGCACTCAATACTTGGTCGGGAATCCTTTTGCAGAAATGACTGCTTCAATGCGGCATGGCATGGAGGCAATCAGACTGTGGCACTGCTCAGGTGTTATCGAGGCCCAGGATGCTTCGATAGCGGCCTTAAGCTCATCCAGAGTGTAGGGTCTTGCGTCTCTCAACTTTCACTTCACAATATCCCACAGATTCTCTATGGGGTTCAGGTCAGGAGAGTTGGCAGGCCAATTGAGCACAGTAATACCATGGTCAGTAAACCATTTACCAGTGGTTTTGGCACTTTGAGCAGGTGCCAGGTCGTGCTGAAAAATGAAATCATCTCCATAAAGCTTTTCAGTAGATGGAAGCATGAAGTGCTCCAAAATCTCCTGATAGCTAGCTGCATTGACCCTGCCCTTGATAAAACACAGTGGACCAACACCAGCAGCTGACATGGCACCCCAGACCATCACTGACTGTGGGTACTCGACACTGGACTTCAGGCATTTTGGCATTCCCTTTCCCCAGTCTTCCTCCAGACTCTGGCACCTTGATTTCCGAATGACATGCAAAAGTTGCTTTCATCCGAAAAAAGTATACTTTGGACCACTGAGCAACAGTCCAGTGCTGCTTCTCTGTAGCCCAGGTCAGGCGCTTTTGCCACTGTTTCTGGTTCAAAAGTGGCTTGACCTGGGGAATGCAGCACCTGTAGCCCATTTCCTGGACATGGTGGCTCTTTATGTTTTAACTCCAGACTCAGTCCACTGCTTCCTCAGGTCCCCCAAGGTCTGGAATTGGTCCTTCTCCACAATCTTCCTCAGGGTCCGGTCACCTCTTCTTGTTGTGCAGCGTTTTCTGCCACACTTTTTTCTTCCCACAGCCTTCCCACTGATTTGCCTTGATACAGCACCCTGGGAACATTCTCCTATTCGTTCAAAAATTTCTTTCTGTGTCTTACCCTCTTACTTGAGGGTGTCAATGATGGCTTTCTGGACAGCAGTCAGGTCGGCAGTCTTACCCATGATTGCGGTTTTGAGTAATGAACCAGGCTGGGAGTTTTTAAAAGCCTCAGGAATCTTTTGCAGGTGTTTAGAGTTAATTAGTTGATTCAGATGATTAGATTAATAGCTCGTTTAGAGAACCTTTTCATGATATGCTAATTTTTTGAGATAGGAATTTTGGGTTTTCATGAGCTGTATGCCAAAATCATCAATATTAAAACAATAAAAGGCTTGAACTACTTCAGTTGTGTGTAATGAATCTAAATATATTAGAGTCTAATGTTTAATGTTTACAGAAAATAATGAACTTTATCACAATATGCTAATTTTTTGAGAAGGACCTGTAATTTGTTCTTGCCTAAGTCCCGCACACACACAATTATGATTGGATTGCAAAAATGGGGTATATGTAAAACCTTCATTCAGGCCTGATGGACTCGAAATACCCAATCTGTAAATTCATCTGGCCTCACTGTATCGCTAAATTAACTGTTCACTGTACAGTATTTTGCGAGTGCCCAACAAACGACAGAGGAGGTTCGCTGTCTTGTCAGACCAGCAAGACAACATAAGGGATAACAATGTTAATCCCAATTGTCCTATTTCTATTCTCAGTATGTATTGTGCTTATAAGTATCAGTTCTATCTAAAGAACACCTCTCCACACATTAGTTGGGGGGGGGGGGGAACACACACAGGGTCCACAAAGATTACAAATGTGGGACCCATACACATCCAATCTGGATTGTAAGTCACGATACAAGGTAGTACCGACGTGTCAGGGACACCCTGATATTATTGCCAACAGGGAAACTTCCCTTTATGATATGAAGAGCCTGGCTATAGAAACATATGGCAAGGATAAAAATATAGACTGCAGGTAAATATAAACATTACCCAATTGCAACAGGGAGTGTCAGACTAGGTATATAACCAATACAATCCATGATTCGAAGCCTGCATACTTTATATAGATATATCCTCCCAGATCAAGATTTATTCTCGCTTGGGTCCCACACAAATACAATTATGATTGGATAACAAAAACTGCGGTGTATGTAAAACTCCTCATCTGGACCTGATGGACTCAAAATACCTAATCTATAAATAAATCCATCTGACCTCAATTTGTTTCAGTTTTTTTGTTTTTTTTAATCAGGTCATCATCGCTAGAGACCAGAATAGCAGATGTGGGACCCATACACATCCAATCTGGATTGTAAGGCATGATACAAGGTAGTACCGATGTGTGTCAGGGACATCCTTATATAATTGCCAGTAGGAAAAAAATCCCTATAATGTTATGAAGAGCATGGCTATAGGAACATATGTCACATATGAACATATGCTTGTGTATCTCAATGAGCTATATTATTGTGTTGGCACACCCGAGACGATAAGGTCGTTGCTTCATTGTGATCAGACTAAATTCAATCCGCTGCATACGTTTTGCAAAAATCTACTTGTTTATGGTCACCTCAGAGGATCAGTAAAGCTTACTAAGCCAGCACTGGGCCCACACTGCAAAATCAGGGTTTATTTTTTTTGTGTGTCGATTCACAGTCGATTCCGCAAGACCATACAGGCTGGAAAACCGCAATTATATGCACTTCCGTGAACGTGCGCACAAGCACAGCCACTGTCACCACTACACAAATATTGTCACCGAGAGGACTACCATTTACTTACTGGAGGTGGCCACTAGTAAAAACAATTATTCACTCACCTGATGTTATCACTAAAGCTCTTTGCGGTTATTTGTGGTGTGGTAAACGTGGCGCTTTGTCTGTCAGTGTGCACTGGGCCTAACCCTCCTCACACTACCTGATGGACTTGTACACACGCCGGACGTTTTAAAGCACTTTATTCCACAAATTTGGGAATGTCATGTGATTTCTGCCCTTTAGAGTTTAAAACACGACTCTGCGTCAACTACGTATTTTTTCATGGCGCTTTTGCCATGGAACCCCCTCCGGCATGCCACTGTCCAGTTTTGGGGCCAGAAATAGTCCCCATGTTATTTTTTTTGTTAAGTTTGCGAACGGGGAAATATTTGTGGACCATTTGCAAACAGATTGTTGGAAAGTATGTCCATCACTATCAAAGAGCAGCAACAATCTAATGCACTGCCGAGCATGAAAGAGTCCTCGGGATTCAGTGTAAGAATGCTGCCATGTGCGCTTTGCAAAAAGTAAAAGAAAAAGAACACTTACGGCCAAATCATTTCCCACATAACACAAATGTCTCACCAGCAGTGATTTACATTCAAAACATTATAATATGGCTTCTCACCTGTGTGCGACCTCTCATGTCTGACAAGGCTTTCTTTCCGTCCAAAACATTTCCCACACTCATCACATGAATAGGGCTTCTCACCAGTGTGAGTTCTCTCATGTACGACAAGGTTTCCTTTCCGTCCAAAACATTTCCCACACTCAACACATGAATAGGGCTTCTCACCAGTGTGACATCTCTTATGGTTTAAAAGGTGTCCTTTCTGCCTAAAATATTTCCCACACTCAGCACATGAATAGGGCTTCTCACCAGTGTGAGATCTCTCATGTTTGACAAGGCTTCCTTTCTCTCCAAAACATTTCCCACACTCAACACATGAATAGGGCTTCTCACCAGTGTGAGATCTCTCATGTCTGACAAGGCTTCCTTTCTCTCCAAAACATTTCCCACACTCAGCACATGAATAGGGCTTCTCACCAGTGTGAGTTCTCTCATGACTGACAAGATGTGATTTCTGTACAACACATTTCCCACATGTGGAGCAGGAATAAGACTCTCTAGCAGGGGGAGAGCTGTGCTGGGTATGAGACACCTCAGGGTTAGACAGGTGAGAGGAGTCTGGGGGAATATTTGGGGTAACCAGGACATTTGCAGGAGACTCTTGTCCAATGCCATCATCATCAATTGTACAGTGTGTGGATACAGAGAGACGAGTCTCTGAGAGGTTCCTGATGCCGGGACTCCGAGCTGCAAATAGAGAAAAATCATCACTTCCTGTTAGAGAATTGTGAGGGGAGGAACAATTATCATTAGGGATGGTCAGTGAGCTGCTGATAACTCCAAAATGGTGCAAAGATGATGCAGATTGGAAATGGGCCAGATGCAGCATTTGTGTAACTTGCATATACAGGTCCTTCTCAAAAAATTAGGATATTGTGATAAAGTTCATTATTTTCTGTAATGTACTGATAAACATTAGACTTTCATATATTTTAGATTCATTATACACAACTGAAGTAGTTCAAGCCTTTTATTGTTTTAATATTGATGATTTTGGCATACAGCTCATGAAAACCCAAATTTCCTATCTCAAAAAATTAGCATATTTCATCCGACCAATAAAAGTGTTTTTTAAAACAAAAAAAAGTCAACCTTCATATAATTATGTTCAGTTATGCACTCAATACTTGGTCGGGAATCCTTTTGCAGAAATGACTGCTTCAATGCGGCGTGACATGGAGGAAATCAGCCTGTGGCACTGCTCAGGTGTTATGGAGGCCCAGGATGCTTCGATAGCGGCCTTAAGCTCATCCAGAGTGTTGGGTCTTGCGTCTCTCAACTTTCTCTTCACAATATCCCACAGATTCTCTATGGGGTTCAGGTCAGGAATCAGAATCAGAATCACTTTATTTCGCCAAGTACAGCAGAGCTATACTCGGAATCGGTTGTGGTACACATGGGAAAGTTGGCAGGCCAATTGAGCACAGTAATACCATGGTCAGTAAACCATTTACCAGTGGTTTTGGCGCTGTGAGCAGGTGCCAGGTCGTGCTGAAAAATGAAATCATCTCCATAAAGCTTTTCAGCAGATGGAAGCATGAAGTGCTCCAAAATCTCCTGATAGCTAGCTGCATTGACCCTGCCCTTGATAAAACACAGTGGACCAACACCAGCAGCTGACATGGCACCCCAGACCATCACTGACAGTGCTTGACACTGGACTTCAGGCATTTTGGCATTTCCCTCTCCCCAGTCTTCCTCCAGACTCTGGCACCTTGATTTCCGAATGACATGCGAAAGTTGCTTTCATCCGAAAAAAAGTGCCGGCTGCTTACCTGGTAGCAGTGTTCCGGCAAGTCCTCCAGGACGGCCCCTCCTGAGATTGTGTCAGTCTCCCCTCCCAAATCGGAAACACCTTAAGAGAATTAAAATAATTAATTGATGCAGTATAAATACCACCTCCTCACAATCTCCCACAGTTTATGCAAAGAGAAGAATAACGAACCGCACTCCCTTCATAAATAAAAGTTTAAAAAGTCAGGGTTGGGAACGAGGCGGCCGTCCTGGAGGACTTGCCGGAACACTGCTACCAGGTAAGCAGCCGGCACTTCCTCCCTTCGTCCTCCAGGACGGCCCCTCCTTAGATTTAGCGAGAAAAAGTCTGGTCCTGACTGGAGAGGAGTTTCACTTCGTAATGCTTAACAAATGTCGAATGCCTGGACCCTGTCGCAGCCCGACAATCTGTTCCAAAGAGACTCCCGACCTTTCTGCCCATGACGTCGATAAAGATCTGGTCGAGAGTGCTGCAATATGAGCAGGTGCTATTACCTGAGCTTCTGAGTAGACAAGAGTAATAAAGCTCTAGTGACCCAAAACTCCTCTTTTAGTACCTCCGAAAACTATCAGAAGGTTAGTTGAATTTCTCCAGTCCTTGGTTCCTCCCAATGGGACAGGAAGCACAAGATGTAATACCAGTACCACCTCCTCCTAGCTATCCTCAGTGCATTGAATATTACCTTGAATTAGTAGGAGGTTTATCGTTTGAATTGGGTGGGTATATCCATTTGTTGTGGAGGCTACACGGAAAACCAACTACCAGTAACCATAATTATTGACTTCCGCTTGCCTCCACAATAGGTCAACAATGAGAGTTAGAATACAACCTCTTCTCAGGGCGGGACCACTCCAAGGCTTGATTTCTTGGTAAATCCAAAACGATAGAGCTTTATGAACGTGACATAAGAGGCTCATGTGGTAGCTTCACAACTGTGAAACAACATGACAGAATTCCTTTCTGCCCAGGAATAGGAGACAGCCCTAGTAGAATGTACTTCCACGTTCTCTGGATATTGTTATACTTAATTTTAACCAATTACTGAGTGTTCTCAGATATATATACAGTATATCGTTTCAGCATACTGAAACCAAACAGAAGTTCTGTTTAGATAAAACAGACCTAACTTTCATAGAAATAAGAGCGGTAACCTGAAACCAATTCTATTCTCCAGGACAGAGATGGATGGTGGTTAAGTGTATAGGGCCTGTAATTCTCCAATACAACTGGCCTCCGCTGTCACCCCCAAAAAAACATTTAAGGATTAAGTCTTTAATAGAAACTTCATGCAAAGGTTCAAGAAAGACATAAAAGAAGAGGTTTCTGTATAGCAATAGCGTTACTGTTTCAGACAAATGACAGCCTCATTTCAGGATGAGCCGCCCACACCTTCAGATAACGAGAGGCCACTGTGAAATGGCCTGATCCTGCTTTACAAAGATCACCCAAGATCTGCAAAAACACCAATGGCACCTTTACCAAAGGTAGGACTATAGGAGATGCCAAACCTGTTTTGGTCAGTCTGGCACAAAAAGAATACCTGAGGTCTGATCCTACATCCCTCTTTGAAGTACACTTCCTATTATCTTCAAAGGGGGGGGGGGGGGGGGGGAAGAAACAAAACAAAAACGTATGCTCTCCCCAGTGCTGCAAAAAACGTTCACACTCTCTGGAAGAACAACATTGTTCCAAGCTGAAACCAGGTAGCTGCAACTTGTCAAACATATTTGTTTGGACGCCAGTTCTGAGATGGTTGTTTGCAACTCAACCAATGTGCTAGAATAATATCCTTTCCTTTGAGATAAGCGGATCTCAAGGAATCACCTTGCTCACTGCACAGCAGCCACTGATTCTTTCATTTCTGGAGAGCACTCAAGACTGCAAGAGGTTCAAAGAGAATATTTTCTCCAGTGAAGCATACTTGTCATGTATGTAATTGAGATCCAGATGCCCTGTACAACTCCAGAGTCTTGCATCTGTCATAATAAATGGATTTTATAATCCATTCGATTACAGACTTGGTTGAGAAGTCTAGGGAGAGTGTCACTGGATCTGACATCCAGATTGATTTCTCTATCCAACCACTGACATAGAAATGCTGTTTGAAATATTTAGTAGACAGCTTGTGCTTTAGCTGGAATACAGGAAAAAGGAAAGACATAACTTGTCTGTGACCGACTTTGCTCTGAAAAAAATATCAGAGTACTTCTGATCCAATCTTTTATGCAGATCCATCCTAAATACTCTAGAGTTGAAAAAAACAACCTGAATATTATCTTAGGTCTTCCTTCATTTTCGCAGCTAGGCAAAGTTCAAAAAATATCTTCTGTATACTCAGATTGCTGCTATTGTTATCATGATCTTTCATAAAGATCCTGGGAACATTTGTAACCCACAAAGGAAGTACCGTGGACCGCAAACAAAATATTTGGGATTGAATCCTGAATTGCTGCTTCAGCATTTATGTTGCGCTTCTGTCCAGATGGACTGAAGGCACCTGAGCTGCAGCCATTAAAGCACGCTCAGTAGGCAGTAGCAGTTCCAAAGAACCTCGCCCAAGGACTCCTTACCGAACAGGTGTAGAGTTTCTGAACAGGAAGAGCCAAGGTATAAATCCCGGTCCCCAGTGTCAGAGGTAGAGCCCTTAACCACCACAATAGCTACCGCCACTTTTAGAATCTTTATGAAAAGCAAACTTGCCATCAGCATAACTTATGCATAAACCTTGCATACCTTTATATGAAAAACAGTGTTGCAATTCAAATGTGTATGTGCAGAATCCCTGCACCTAAGTAAAACACACCTCTGCTAATAGCTTGACTCCTGTGCATATTCCCTGCACAAAATTATTTTCTGAAAGCACACCTGCTATCAGAGTCATCTGAAAGGAGCACTTGCTACTGCGAATAGAAATGTGTATAATTATTACACACCATTGATATCTGAAAATTAGCATTGCAAACTGAAGGATTCTGTGCATATTTTTTTCCTGTAAATTCTGCATTGCATTCAGAACCCTGTATCTAGACTATGTGCCAATCCCTGCACATAACTACTATCTGAAATGCACCATTGTCATCAGAATATCCATGTGCCAACCCTTGCACACCATTCCTATTTGAAATGCATCATTGCATATCCATGTGCCAATTCTTGCACAAAAACTTATCTGAAATGCACCCTTGCATTCAGAATATCCATGTGACAATCCCTTGCACACAATTCTTACCTGAAATGCATAATAGTAATCAGAAAATCCATGTGCCAATCCTTGCACACAATTCTTATCTGAAATGCATAATTACAATCAGAACATACATGTGAAAATCCTTGCACACAATTATCTGAAATGCATAATTGCAATCAGAATATCCATGTGCTAATCCTTGCACACAATTCTTATCTGAAATGCATAATTACAATCAGAACATACATGTGAAAATCCTTGCACACAATTATCTGAAATGCATAATTGCAATCAGAATATCCATGTGCTAATCCTTGCACACAATTCTTATCTGAAATGCATAATTGCAATCAGAATATCCATGTGCCAATCCTTGCACACAATTATCTGAAATGCATAATTGCAATCAGAATATCCATGTGCCAATCCTTGCACACAATTATCTGAAATGCATAATTGCAATCAGAATATCCATGTGCCAATCCTTGCACACAGTTATCTGAAATGCATAATTGCAATCAGAATATCCATGTGCCAATCCTTGCACATAATTATCTGAAATGCATAATTGCAATCAGACTATCCATGTGCCACTGCCAATCCTTGCACATAGCCTCCATAACAGGTCAACAATGAGTCTTTGCACATAATTTATATGTGAAAAAGTGGCACTGCATTCAGAATCTGTAAAGCACACCTGCTAACAGATAAACTATGCATGCATATAATTATCTGAAAATGTATGCACACAAATCATTTTTTCAGGTAGCCTGTCACCACCGTTAGCACCCTTCTTAGATTTCTTGGTGCTTTTAGTTGGTTTCTGCCAAGACAACTTATAATACAGGCCCCAAACAGTGCATTACTAACATTGTTTAAACAACCATTTGTCACAAGAATTAGTAACACTGCGCCTTACCGCTGGGCGAGATCCCGTCTGCTCAGGGTTACCAGCTGAAGGCGACTCCTGCGTCTGTATGACGGGTTCCATAGTCTGCATCATAGCCCCCAAGAGACTGCAGGGTCTGTGCGAGGCGTGCTGCAGTGCATGCAACTAAACCGCACTACACTTCTTCCGGGATGGCTCTTATCCCCGCCTGCACGCGCCGTTCCGTACGCCTGACATTGACGCATTCAAATTCTTTACGCGTCATCTAACGCATGCATCACATCAGGCGCCTACCCGAAAGTAGCGAGAAGGTACTGCGGCAAGAGCCAGGAGAGCGGCGAATAGAGAAAAATTCCACCGAATCCTCTCCACTCCAAACTGAGCACAGGTGCAACTGCCCGTATTACTCATTTCTAGGTCGCACCACCGCGCTGACCTAAACCACTCTCCAAAAAAAAATGAAAAATAAAGAATACATGTAGATACTGCAGGTGCCAACAGGCTCCCCCACAGCAGGAACATCCAAGTTGCTTCCGTGAAGAGTCTGGGAAACAAACAAAAAAAACTGTGGGAGATTGTGAGGAGGTGGTATTTATACTGCATCAATTAATTATTTTAATTCTCTTAAGGCGTTTCCGATTTGGGAGGGGAGACTGACACAATCTCAGGAGGGGCCGTCCTGGAGGACGAAGGGAGGAAGTACTTTGGACCACTGAGCAACAGTCCAGTGCGGTTTCTCTGTTGCCCAGGTCAGGCGCTTGTGCCGCTGTTTCTGGTTCAAAAGTAGCTTGACCTGGGGAATGCGGCACCTGTAGCCCATCTCCTGCACATGCCTATACATGGTGGCTCTGGATGTTTCTACTACAGACTCAGTCCACTGCTTCCGCAGGTCCTCCAAGGTCTGGAATTGGTCCTTCTCCACAATCTTCCTCAGGGTCCGGTCACCTCTTTTCGTTGTGCAGCGTTTTCTGCCACACTTTTTCCTTCCCACAGACTTCCCACTGAGGTGACTTGATACAGCACTCTGGGAACAGCCTATTCGTCCAGAAATTTCTTTCTGTGTCTTACCCTCTTGCTTGAGGGTGTCAATGATGGCCTTCTGGACAGCAGTCAGGTCGGCAGTCTTACCCATGATTGCGGTTTTGAGTAATGAAGCAGGCTGGGAGTTTTTAAAAGCTTCAGGAATCTTTTGCAGGTGTTTAGAGTTAATTAGTTGATTCAGATGATTAGGTTAATAACTCGTTTAGAGAACCTTTTCCTGATATGCTAATTATTTGAGATAGGAATTTTGGGTTTTCATGAGCTGTATGCCAAAATCATCAATATTAAAACAATAAAAGGCTTGAACTACTTCGGTTGTGTGTAATGAATCTAAAATATATGAAAGTCTAATGTTTATCAGTACATTACAGAAAATAATGAACTTTATCACAATATGCTAATTTTTTGAGAAGGACCTGTAAGTAGCATATCATTTGCACCATCTCAGAGTTATTGGCATGTCCCTGACCATCGCTAGTTATCAGCCTGACAGAGAACTGCAGGAGGTTGTGATCATTACAGATGGCCAATCTCATAACTTTGCATCCAAATTTTCTATATCTTGGAATTTGGACAATGAAATGAATTTCCTAAGAAATGTGATTAGCTGCATACAATTTGCATGACATTTACAGTACAGTTATTTGCACCTCATTGACCTCCCTACACAAAGCATTGGCCACACATTGAAAAGCAGTAAATTGTAGAGCTTGATGAGACAATGGAAGCAATGTGTTACTCCTGTGACAACAGACCTATATGTAGTTATAGCAAGAGATCTGTGTTATGTTTGTAGAGCAATGTGGTGTCACTTACACATTCTTATTACCATTGTATCCTCCTGTCACTCATATGCCCCTTGTAATGCACCTCTATCTCTCTTGTTCCCATTTGTGCAAATAAGGTTATTGTGATATTACACAATATAAATTATAGGAGCTGGGACGTGGAGGATTTATCCATTTATGTCATGGAGACCCCAAACCTCTAAGGGCCCGTTTCCACTAGGTGCGGTGCGATGCGGCTACATAGCCGCATCGCACCGCAGGTGTCCTGAAACACATGCACGGCAATGGAAGAGTTTCCATTGCGTGCATGCTGTGTGGAGCGGTGCAGCGCGATGCGAGAATCTGCAGAATTCTGCAGATTATCGCACAGCCGCAGCCACGTCCCATCTCCTCAATACACTTCCGCATCGGGAGATGCGGAAGAGACGCGGGCGGCAGCGGGAGTGATGCGTTGTGGCTAGACAGCTGCATCACATCACTTTAGTAGTGGAAACCCGCCCTGATACTTCTGTAGCTGGATACATACACATACATATATACAGTATACACAGTATAGTCATATCTCTCCTCCCAGCCTTCTGTCCAATGAGGAACCAAATTGCTGCACACTGCAGCTCCTATTGGACAGATCAGTGGGGGCGGGGAAAGGGTGTGACTAGAAATCACTGCCCCCTCCTCCCCAAAAAAACTTGGGAAACCCTCGTCCACGTTTTTAACAAACCTGACATGACCTGATTTTTGTTTTATTAATGAATTAGTAATTCTCCATAGAGTTGTGCTTCCTCTTCCTCCTTCAGTGCCCCCCCCCCCCCCCCCCTTAAAGAAAACCCGTATTTTGTGTAATCATGTCACACAGGTTCTGCCATAAGAAGCTCTTAGGCTGGTCACATTTTAGTTGGAACATACATTTGTCTTCTCAAAACAGAAGGTATTTGTGACTATTCAGGTTGGAGTAAGAATGTGATGTCTCCTACAATGCATCACTACTGAATATGCAAATAATCCCTGAAAGCTAAACATACCTCCAGAACTGCTGGAATGCAATGATGTGTCAGCTTGTTTCAGCTTTTAGGGGAAAAAAAAGATTTGCATATTCAGCAGTGGTGCATTGTGGGAAACATCATATGCTCACTCCAACCTGAATAATGCCAAATACTTTCTGTTTTGATTAGGCAAATTTCTGTTTAGCATAGCATTCTTGTAAGAGAGGTTTTGGTCTTTTTTAGCCCCTTAATGTGACCTGGAGTAACAGGAGGACAGTCACAGCGGATGTGATGTACCATGTGCTGTGACTTTCCATTGTTGTCATGGCTACCTATGTCACGTCTGATTTCTGTCACTGGACAGGTCAATGGACACAGCATACATCTCCAAATTAGTGTTGGATGAACTTTTTTTTTTTGCAAATGTTTACAAACCGAAAGTTCACGAGAAACCCACTGACTAATGGCAGGTGGACTTCAAAAACCATCAGGGCATATTTGCAGCCACACTTTCTTTTAAAAGGTGTCAAAACTGTCCAATGTTCAATGGAAAATTTTCTCTATAATGTGTATTTTACACAAAGGTGTTTTTTTAACCTCCCCAGCGTTCAATTTCCCCAGAATTTCTGTGCAAACAGTGATAAAATTTATTTTTAAAACTTTTTTTTCCTGTAACTTGCCAAAATGTGTCAAGCAAGGGTCTAGTATACAGTGCAGGAGAGTATTGATGTGTATGCATGTTTAAACTGTTCACAGCATGTTTTTTTGAATGGACATTTCTGTCCATACCGCTAGGGAGGTTAAATGTGTAAAAATGAAAAATTGCATTTGGTTTCTATATTTTTTAAATCAAGTTCTTTGTAATGGCCACTGTGTTTACCTGCCTAAAAATTGTTATTTGCAGCAACTGTAGCAGAGGCTTTAAAATATTTGGCATATTCCTGTAACTGCGGTCACAAAATCTGCTGCTTGTGCAGTGTGGGCCTAACACTGCACTACAAGCTCCACAGTGATGGGAAACTCTTTGTGTGACAATGTCAGGTGACAACATTTTTACAGTACAATACAGCCACCCAATCATTTTATTTTATCACAGTGACAGGCTGTAACAGTGATGCAGCCACACACTACACTATACTAAACAGGTGGTGTATATAAGCTACACACCACAAACAACAACAACAAATAACAGCAGGATCATCCCTCAAAAGGACTTTTGGAGTCCCTAGTTGGTGAACTGCAAGGAGCAGAACACCTATGGTAGCAGCTCCTCAGCATTGGATCACACAGAACACTGTCAGCAAGCTATCTCTCTGTTCCTCAATCAGCAGCACAGCTCTCCCTACACTGACTCCAGTCTGACTGTAAAATGGCTGCCAGGTTTGTTTCTTTTATGGGGTGTGTGGCTTGTATGGTAAAAATGGGGACAGGCAAAAATGGCGCATAGCGCCAATAGTGTCAGAATGGCGCTGGCGCTGCACTTGAAACGATATTTATCGTTTTATATGTTAATATTTTTTTTTGCAGTGATCGGGCTGGAGAGGCAGTGGGCTGGCAGCGGGGGTCGGGCTGGAGAGGCAGCAGGGTCAGGGTGGAGAGGCAGCGGGCTGGCAGCGGGGGTCGGGCTGGAGAGACAGCGGGGTGGAGGGAGGATTACGCAGCATGTGTATACATTACCTCGTCCCGGCCGGCGATCGCTCCTTCACTTCATAGCTTGCACGAGTCCTGCATCCGGCCAATCACCATGTGGCTTCAGTTTCCGCATGGTGATTGGCTGGATGCAGGACTCGTGCAAGCTATGAAGTGAAGGAGCGATCGCCGGCCGGGAAGAGGTAAAGTATACACATGCTGCGTAATCCTCCCTCCACCCCGCTGTCTCTCCATCCTGACCTCGCTGCCAGCCCACTGCCTCTCCATCCTGACCTCGCTGCCAGCCCGCTGTCTCTCCATCCTGACCTCGCTGCCAGCCCACTGCCTTTCCATCCTGACCTCGCTGCCAGCCCGCTGTCTCTCCATCCTGACCTCGCTGCCAGCCCGCTGTCTCTCCAGCCCGACCTCCGCTGCCAGCCCGACCCCCTCTGCTAGCTCCCTGCATTGTTCAATGGCACCCCATTCTGCTGTTTTATAAAACGCTATTTACCATTTTAATGTATTTACATTAAAACGGTAAATAGCGTTTTATAATCGGCAGAACGGTGCGCCATTATTTCCTCCGCGCCATTTTTTACTGTTTGCGGTAAAAATGCTTAATTGGCTGTTCTGTCCCACCTGACTTGAGGGTGAAGGGTCAAAATACGGCTACATGTTAAAGTATGGGGGCAAATGTGAACTTCCCATAAGCTTTGCGGTAAATACAAAGGGCAAATGTGTGCTGTGAATTGTGGGGACAGGGCACTAAAGCAAGCCTGACATACCGAAGTGATGAGAGGAGTCAGGGCACTAAAGGAAGTCTGAAATACCAAGGTGATGGGAGGAGTCAGGCTGTGGGGGCAGGGCACTAAAGCAAGCCTGACATACCAAGGTGATGGGAGGAGTCAGGCAGTGGGTGCAGGGCACTAAAGCAAGCCTGACATACTGAGGTGATGGGAGGAGTCAGGCAGTGGGGTCGGGGCTCCTGACAGCAGTTTCACGCTGGTGGATGCTTTTTCCGGGGCTGTATCGCTGTAGAGTCATACTTCCGGGCTTTTAAACCCAGCGCTGCATACTCACAGGTGGATGATCACGATACTCCACTTCTGGTCTAAGGCCGTGCATCTCATGTGTCAGACACACAGGGGGAGTTGAGATGCAGGGAATATCCCATATATAGCCTCCCTGGTTGTAGATAATGGACACACAGCAGGGCAGTTGCTGCACGTTCTACCAGGCAGGTACAATAGTACCACACCTTTATTACCTATTTTACCAATATTATTAGCTTATTATTATTTATCCATTCCTGCATAAGTTTGCAGCCTGAATGCAGAGCGCTATAGCACACCAGGGCACTACGCTGATCAGGAAGTAACTAGATTCTTTAGCCCCAAGTAGATGCACACATAAATCAGAGCCCAATTAGTGCCAACATATTCAGCGACAGCACAATGTCACTTTCAGCTCCCACTGACAGCTTTAAGGGCAGGTCTTTTTATAACACTCCTTTGCATTGCAGAGTGGTTTAATAGTGTGGGTGGAAACTTTTATGATTATTATTATCTTGTAATTTTTAATATTTTTTTTGTGATTTTTTTGTTTTATTATTACTTTCGACTTAACCATTTAAGGATGACAATAGTTGAAATCTATGCCCTGTTTTGATGCTGTTGCAGCTGCCAGGGAGTAGATTTGAACTCACTGCTGCGCGTACTCGTCGCTCTCACCAATCACGTCACTACCTCCCCGCCGCAGCTCACTCGCCCAGCCGTCTCTATGAAGGCAGAGCCCTGTGAGCAGGTCAAGAGCGATTTCAGTGGCTCCTGATCCTGTCTATCAATGTAAGCAACTCCCATTGGCTTACCAGATGTCAGGAACCAATAAAAGCAGCACCTGACCGGCTCACAGGACATCATAGAAACAGTGGTTGTGGCGGGTATTATGAGGATTCATCGCTATTCCGCGTTTCTGGTACCAGCGGTCTTTGGTCCTTAAGGGGGTAGAGACCGCTGGTACTTAAGTGGTTCATTGATTATTTGATGGTTTTATGATCAATTTCTGCTTACTCATCTTATTCAGTTATTTATATGTTGGTATGCTATTGGTTGGCCCGCCCGTCGTGTCTGCCTGCCCAGCCCCCTTGCTTGCATTGGCCCCAGGGTGGGGGCAGAAGGGACCGTGCGCTGCAGACGGATTAAGCGGCAGCTGGCACATAGCCGCCGCGTCATGGACACTGGTACACGCCTCCTGAAGAAGCCGGCAGAAGCGATCGAGGACGCCGTCCTCCTCCATGACGGCGTCTGTGCTGCCCTCCAGCCTTCCCTAACCCCAGGATCCATCTCCTCCTCTGAGCCTCAGCCACCAAGAGACAGTAAGAGCCCGGTGGGCAACTTGATCTCCCAGGCAACTTGCACTCTCTATACAGCACCTGCTCATATTCCTCTGAACTTTGCTGCACAGCTGGGTGTTACACTCGGAGCTTAGCTTGCTTGCTCCATGCAGAGAACATGTTTATGCATGTGGTTATGCTTCACTGAATCAGCTGCTAATATATGAACTCTGATATGCTGCAGCTGATGTTGCTAATCTTGCTTTACACAATGATGAGAGCTTTCTGAGCATTTATGCTGCTGGTCAACTTGCCCCACCATATATTTGAAGGGACTGGTACTGTGAATTTGCTGAGTATGCCTTATAGGCGGTGTTTAAGTGAATCATTCGCAATTTCTTCTTCAAGTACATCCAATTCATGTTACTGCAATTGAGACCGGTGGAGATTGTGTGATGTTTGCATTACTACTGACTGAGGAGTTGAGGCTCAGCAATACTTGGTATTGCCACAGCTTGGCTTTGGAGTTCTAGTGCTATTTGTGGATCTTTTCATCCCCCTGCATGTGTCAGGCTGGGTTGTTTGATGTTAGGCTGAGCAGCCTCAGTATAGAGCCATGTGCACATGACAATTAACCATTTAGGTGGGATTATTGGGTACTGATTCAGGGGGCAGCTGGGTTTGGGGGTGGCGGGAGATGGGACAGGTTGCTGTCATGTGTTTTATGTGAATTTCTTTTGCAAGTGTTAAATAAAGTTTTGTATTTTTATATCAAACACATTTGTATTCAATCAGGCCACACCCCTCCCATATTTCATCTCAAAAGTTTCTTTGTTATTTATATGTATTTATTCATATGTTTTAAGTAAATCGCCAGTCACTCTCAATTGCTTTTATACCTGTAAGTGTGGACAGGGCATCCAGAGTTTTTGTATTACATTACGCTAACTTCCTCCTTTGCACTCTGGCATCTCCCCGCCCCTTATGCTAAGTAGTCTGAGACAGAGTACATAGCCTGTGCCCCACGGATGCTACGTAGTAGTAGTGATGTAACAGCACTGACGTGCAGCAGACACGCCCCCTGCTTCTCCCGCACCTCCCGGAGCCACACACCAGAGACACCATCGCAGTCCCAGGTCCCGGCCAGACCCTGGGGTGGATGCAGCAGACGTGGGCAGCCCTGGACACGCCCCCTGCTTCTCCCGCACCTCCCGGAGCCACACGCCAGAGAGACACCATCGCAATCCCAGGTCCCGGCCAGACACTGGGATGGACGCAGCAGACGTGGGCGGTTCTGGACACGTGTGTTTCTTTTGAAACCCATGTAAGTGCAACCTACTGTGCAACTTATGAATAAAGAGGATTAATCCACTATAGGAGCGCTTTCTTATCTCTCCCCTCTTTTGGTTGCTAAGCAACCACAGATCACACGAAGGTGGCTGAACAATGACATATGGGCATCAGCGCTGGAACTAATTAGCAGAAATGTAACATTTTATTAGTTCAATCAGCGTTGCTGACACTAGCAAAAGGCCACTGCTAAAGTCTCAGAGGAAAAGAGGGAAGCCCAGTGTGAGAATAAAGAGACCTTTCTATTCCTCGGGGTGTCTGTACTGCTATTGTTAGCAAGCCGTCACCATATATATTCATGAATGATAGTTATAGATGGCAATGAGCTCATAGCATAACCCCATATATAGCCAGTCTGTGAGAAGTGACAGTTATAACAGCAATACAGATACACATTATTCTATATTTACTGCTGATTACTCACCTGTTCTGCCCTCTGTAACAGTGTCCTCCTCTTTACTTGTCCTCATCATGTCACCCTCCCCCATAGACTGCTGATCACTCCTCACATACGTCTCTTCTTCTTCCTCTTTACCTGTCCTCATCATGTCACCCTCCTCCATAGACTGCTGATCACTCCTCACATATGTCTCTTCTTCCTCTTTACTTGTTCCCATCATGTCACCCTCCTCCATAGACTGCTGATCACTCCTCACATACGTCTCTTCTTCCTCTTTAATTGTCCTCATGGCACCCTCCTCCAGAGACTGCTGATCACTCCTCTCATACGTCTCTCCTTCTTCCTCTTTAGTTGTCCTCATGTCACCCTTTGCAGACTGCCGATCACTCCTCACATACGTCTCTTCTTCCTCTTTAATTGTCCCCATCATGTCACCCTCCTCCACAGACTGCTGATCATTACTCACATATGTCTCTTCTTCCTCTTTAATTGTCTTCATCATGTCACCCTCCCCCAGGGACTGTTGATCACTCCTCACATATGTCTCTTCTTCCTCTTTACTTGTCCGCATCATGTCACCCTCCTCCATATACTGCTGATCACTCCTCACATTTATCTCTTCTCCTTCCTCTTTAACCACAGCACTTCCATGTATAAGTCCTCCACCCTAAGTGCACAAAGTGAGAGATAATGTAAAATGTGAACACAGATAATAGCATACACAGGAAGAAAGAATGTGTCATGGTTTGGAGTCTCTGGGGACCCTCAGCCCCACCTACCTGATAATAGTGGGGGATGGCGTGATCTTCCTGTTGACAATCCTGGGGATAAAGAGGACCTGTACATCTCTCTGGTGGGTTACTGGATCCATCTGTAGGAAACACACACACTGACTGAATACACGTGAAACTCGAAAAATTAAAATTTTATGCAAAATTCCATTTATTTCAGTTATTCAACTTAAAAGGTGAAACTAATATATCAAATAGACTCTTTACATGCAAAGCAATAGATTTCAAGCCTTTATTTGTTATAATGTTGATGATTTTGGCTTACAGCTCATGAAAGCCCTAAAATCAAGATCTCAAACCATTAGAATATTGTGAAAATGTTAATATCCTAGGCTCAGAGTGTCAGACTCTAATCAGCTAATTAATCCAAACTAATCCAAAACACCTGCAAAGGTTTCCTATTTCCTATATTAGTTTATTCTTTTAATTTAAATTACTGATATAAATGGACTTTCACCTGTACATTGTCTCCATGTGTTTATAAAATTATGGAGGGGATCTAGGTCTGCACTCTTCTGTAAAAGACATGAAAGTCTCCTCTTACCTGGTGATGTGAGGGGCGGCTGATTCTCCTTCATGGGGTTATTGTAGAGGTCCCTGTGTCCTTCTATATACTGACACTCCTCCATGGAGAAACAGACAGTAACACCCTGACCCCTTTTAGGAACCTGACACATACAATGATACAGTTAACACCCAGACATACCCCTTGCTGTTACCGGTTAATATCCCATAATTCCCAGCACCACTCACCTCTCCTGTCAGCAGCTCCATCATCTTCCTGGTGATTTCCAGAATCTTCTGCTTGTTGTGTCTCTCAGATATCAGGGGTTGAGGTGGGGGCACCGTGATGGTCACATGATCACCAGACTTTACTGGAGGAAAACTCTGTATAAAAAGATCAACTATAATGTCACATGACCTCCCAAAATCCTCCTCACCTCCCCAGTCAGCTGTGCGCAGGAATGAGACAGTATAAGGCAGCTCCCCAACCCAAGTCAAATACACAAAGAAGACAAGACAAATAACATTTATATCATACTTTTCTCCTGGCAGATTTAAACGCCAGAGCTGCAGCCACTAGGACACATTTTATAGGCAGTAGCAGTGTTAGGGAGTCTAGCCCAAGGTCTCCTACTGAATAGGTACTGGCTTACTGAAGAGGGAGGGCTGAGATTCAAACCCAGGTCTCCTGTGTGAGAGGCAGAGTCCTTAACCAGTACACTATCCAGCCACGGTATAGGCTGGATAGAGGGGAAGCCCGCTCCTCAGTATAGATAGCAAGATGAGCCCCCAGTATTAGGCAGCCTCCCTCCCCAGTTTACAAAGCCAGATCAGCACTCAGTATTAGGCGGCCCCCCTCCCCAAGTTATATAACCAGATAAGCTCCCAGTATTAGGCAGCCCCTCCCCAGTATAAATAGTCAGATGAGCCCCCAGTATTAGGTGGCCTCCCTCCCCAGTTTACAAAGCCTGATAAGCACCCAGTATTAGACGCCCCCCTCTCCAAGTTATATAACTAGATGAGCCCGCCGTATTAGGCAGCCCCCTCCCCAGTTTAGATAGCCAGATGAGCCCCCAGTATTAGGCAGCCCCCTCCCTAGTATAGATAGCCAGATGAGCCCACAGTATTAGGCAGCCCCCTCCCCAGTATAGATAGCCAGATGAGCCCCCAGTATTAGGCAGCCTCCCTCCCCAGTTTACAAAGCCAGATCAGCACTCAGTATTAGGCGGCCCCCCTCCCCAAGTTATATAACCAGATGAGCTCCCAGTATTAGATGCCCCCCTCCCCAAGTTATATAACCAGATGAGCCCCCAGTATTAGGCAGCCCCTCCCCAGTATAAATAGTCAGATGAGCCCCCAGTATTAGGTGGCCTCCCTCCCCAGTTTACAAAGCCTGATAAGCACCCAGTATTAGACGCCCCCCTCTCCAAGTTATATAACTAGATGAGCCCGCAGTATTAGGCAGCCCCCTCCCCAGTTTAGATAGCCAGATGAGCCCCCAGTATTAGGCAGCCCCCTCCCTAGTATAGATAGCCAGATGAGCCCCCAGTATTAGACAGCCTGCATCCCCAGTATAGATAGCCAGATGAGCCCCCAGTATTAGGCAGCCCCCTCCCTAGTATAGATAGCCAGATGAGCCCCCAGTATTAGACAGCCTGCATCCCCAGTATAGATAGCCAGATGAGCCCCCAGTATTAGACAGCCCCCTCCCCAGTATAGATAACCAGATCAGCACCCAGTATTGGGCAGCCCCCCTCCCCAGGTTGTTTCAGATGTGCCCCCAGTATTACAGTTAGGTCCATATTTGGACAGACAACTTCTTTCTAGTTATGGTTTTGTACAGAACCACAATGAATTGTAAATGGAACAACTCTGATGCAGTTGAAGTGCAAACTTTCAGCTTTAACTCAGTGGAGTGAACAAAATGATTGCATAAAACTGAGGGAACTAAAGCATTTTTAAAACACAATACCTTCATTCCAGCGGCTCAGAAGTAATTGGACAAAATTAAATAACCGACATAAAATGTTAATTTCTAATACTTGATTGAAAACCCTTTGTTGGCAATGACAGCCTGAAGCACTGACCTCATGGACATCGCCAGATGCTGGGCTTCCTCCTTCTTAATGCTCTGCTAGGAATTCACTGCAGCAGCTTTCAGTTGCTGTTTGTTTGTGGGCCTTTCTGTCTGAGGCCCTTTCACACTGTGGCGGTGCCGCAAATTGCCACACTGCTGTCGCAGTGTAATGAAAACCTATGAGGAAAATCACATTACCTGCGCCGTGGTAAGTCCTCAATGTGAAGCAGTTTCAAAACTACGTTACCGTGCATACCTGTGTCATTCTGCGTTGGACCGGAAATCATGTAATTCTATGGCGACGTGTGTCAGTGTGAATACCCGCCGCAGGTTTTACACATCCCGTATGTGGGGAGGCGTATTTTTTGCAATACACTTCCGTGCACATGATCGCTTGGCTGGCAGGAAGTGCTTGGCCAGATGCCAGATGGGGAATACCGCATAGTAACCCGAAGGCCTATTTCTGGAGGTGCAGTACAGCTGCCTCACTGCCAATATGCAGTGTGAAAGGGGCCTCGAGTTTAGTCTTCAACAAGTGAAATGCATGTTCAATTTTCAAGTTAAGATCAGGTGACTGACTTGGCCATCCAAGAATTTTCCACTTCTTTGCTTTAATAATCTCCTGGGTTGCTTTGGCTGTATGTTTTTGGTCATTGTCCTTCTGTACCATGAAAGACTCTCAATCAATTGGATGACCTGGATGTCCAGGCCTTTTTGCATTGCTGAGTTCACCAGTGCTTACATCTCAGGATGTACCAAACTGTAGATTTTGCTACTCAGAAAAAATACATCTAAGAAATTGCTACAATATTATATTATGGCTTGTAATTAACAGTTTTAGGCAGTGTTTACAAACAAACTAACCAGCTTCTAATAGGCTCAGCTAAGCATAGTGTGTGAGTATGCAGGGGGCCTGCAGAGGGTGTGTATCGCTTCTACCAATCACAAGCAGCCCTGCACATTCCACACAATCAAAGCCTTAAGGCTCATACACACGTCAGATAAAAGTCTTTGGAAAATGAAAGATCACAGACCAATTTTACCCCCTTTCATGTAGTATGAGAGCCATACTCTACACAGTCTATTCTATGGAGCCGAACTCCCCATCAGCTAAAATTTTTTGCAAGATGCTGCACACAAAGACCTCTGTGCACATGCAACAGATCAGTATCTGCAAAAGATCTGTTCCTGCAAAAGATCCATTCCTGCAAAACGCATTCATAGTGTATGATATCTGCAGACCTCATACACACCTTCTTTAACGGACAATTATCTGTAGATCAGATCCACCAGGTTGGATCTTCAGATCGGCAGATAATTGGCTGATCTGCAGATGAATGTCCATTAAACAAGGTGTGTATGGGATCTGCAGATATCATAGACTATGAATGCATTTTGCAGGAATGGATCTTTTGCAGGAACAGATCTTTTGCAGATACTGATCTGTTGAATGTGTACAGCATCTTTGTGTGCAGCATCTTGCAAAGATTTCTGTCTGATGGGGAGTGCAGCTCCATAGAATAGACTGTGTAGAGTATGGCTCTCATACTACATGAAAGGGGGTAAAATTGGTCTGTGATCTTTCATTTTCCAAAGACTTTTATCTGACGTGTGTACCCACCTTAAGCCCGACAAACAGGACAGAGGAAAGATACATTGATTTATTACAGAGACAGTGTAATTAGGAAGAGCTGCAGTAAGCCCCAGCACATTAGAACAGGCATAGGAACTCATAGGATAGAAGAACTGAATAGAAGGCTGAAAAAATTGTTACAGAGTCTCTTTAAGGACCGGGCTATTTTTGCTGATCCGTGCTGCCTGAGCTCTCCAGCCCACAGCTCAGATCAGGATAGCGGCAGGGTGATCAGACTCCCCCCCCCCCCCCCCCCCTTTTTTTCCCCACTAGGGGGAAGTCCTGCTGGGGGGGTCTGATTGGCGCCGCTCTGTGTGGCTGAATGGGGGGGGGGAGGGGACTTTGATTTTGCAGCTTAAGGATTACTTCTTTTACCTGCATGGAGAGCTCCTTTGACCGCATGTTGTCTGATCACAGCAAAATCTTCCACATGCAAGCACCACACCGCATACCTACTCCAGGCCTTTTATTTGCTTAATTCATAATCACATAATGACGAACTTGCCCACACCTGCCTACAAAATAGCTTTTGAGTCAATTGTCCAAATACTTTTGAGCCCCATAAAACAACTGTAGGGAGGCTGGGATTTTTTGTAATCCTTTTGTGCAATACCAGTTGCTTAGCTGTCTTGCTGATCCTCTGTCTTGTAAGCCCCATCTATACCATAACATTTTTTTGTGTGATTTGATTTATCGATTCGATTTGATCCAATCCGACATGTCCGAACAGGATTTAATTCGATCATGTGGTCGAATGTCATTGCAAAACAATGGCAAATCGATCACAGTACCAATCGAATCGAATTCAAATCGGACATGTCGGATTAAATCAAATCGCACAAAAAAATTGTATGGTGTAGATGGGGCTAAATACTTTTAGCCATAGACCCTGAACAAGCATGCTGCAGATCAGCTGTTTCCAACATTAATGTCGGAACTGACAAGATTAGCTGCAAGCTTGTTTCTGGTGTTATTCAGACACTACTGTATCCAAATAGATCAGCAGGGCTGCCAGGCAATTGGTATTGCTTAGGGGGAATTAATATGGCAGCCTCTATATAACTCTCACTACAGTTGTCCTTTAAATGAAGGGATTGTGTTAAAAAAATTCTATAGTTACCTGACGCTTACATCCTATTGGTTTGTTCACCCCACTGAAATAAAGCTGAAAGTCGGCACTTAACTGCATCGGCGTTGTTTCATTTAACCACTTAAGGACCGGGCTATTTTTTGCTGATCCGTGCTGCCTGAGCTCTCCAGCCCACAGCACAGATCAGGATAGCGGCAGGGCGATCAGACTCCTCCCCCCCTTTTTTCCCCACTAGGGGGATGTCCTGCTGGGGGGGGTCTGATTTCCGCCGCTCTGTGTGGCTGAGCGGGGGGGGGGGGGGGGGGGACACTCCTCAAAGCCCTCCTCCGCAGCGATTCCCAGCCTCCCTCTCTTTCCCTCCCTCCCCTCCTTCCCATGGGCGGTACAGGACGGCGATGCATCCTGTACCGCCTCTGATAGGCTTCAGCCTATCAGATGCTGGCGATCCCCGGCCAATCAGAGGCCGGGGATCGCCGATCTCCTTTACGGCGCTGCTGCGCAGCAGTGCCGTGCGACGTAAACACCGGGGATTTGTTACCCGCGTGTTTACATTTAGCCTGCGAGCTGTGATCGGAGGCTCGCAGGCTGTCCACGGAGACACCCTCCGTGAACTGACATGGAGCGGCCATTTCCATGTAAAACCACTTACGACCTGCTGCCACCTATCGGCGTTAGGTGGTCGTTAAGTGGTTAATATTCATTGTGTTAATGTACAGAACCAAAATTAGAAAGTTTTCTCTGACCAAATATTTATGTACAAAACTGTAGGTAGCCCCCTCCCCAAGATAGAGAACCCCCCAGTATTAGGTTGTGCCCCTTCCAAAGTTAGACAGCCAGATAACCCCCAGTATATGGCAGCTCCAACTTGTAGAAAAAAGTGGCTTGGCACATCCAGGCTTAAACTACAATTTATTACTTCATCAGGACAACAAGCCCCCCTAGAGACCCCCCTTATATACCTTATACTTGCTAGAAGGTCGACAAACGCAGACGCCGAAGAATGCTTAAGACAACTCTCTGATAGACCCACATACACACGATTACCTGGGAACCCCACTTTACATTACCAACAGGAATGGAAAGAACTACTAGCTAGGGCCGTGACTGATGGAACTTTGGACAGGAAAGTGGGCAATGAACTTTATCACCAATATCCCAGAAGCCCAGTCTGGTACTCTATACCAAAAATACATAAGTCTCTGGAGAAACCACCTGGGAGGCCAATAGTGTCTGCTATTGGCTCCTTGACTGAATCTCTTTCACAATATTTGGACTTTAAATTAAGGCCTCTTTTAAAATCCATTCTCTCTTATGTAGGGGACACTTTAGAGGTTCTTAATATTTTGAATGGCAACTATCATATTGCTTGGGGCAGTCAAAGTGAATTTCTACAGTTTATGGAATACAGTATTCTCCCCAGAGCCTTTCAGCAGGGCGGAGCACTCACCTGAAATTGTCTCCCCGCCCGGCTGTCATTTGCCCTGGTCTGCAGCAGAATGACATTTCTCCCCTTGCTTCATTACAGCGAGCAGCGGCTGTGTCTATGCAGATGGGGCCGCTGTCACTCAGGGACGCTATCTCCTCCCTTTTCTCCAGCTCCTGTCAATAGTGTGGAGGGGCGGGGAAATCTCTATGACGTTAGAAGCAGTGGGGGAGATGAAGTTTAGAGAGGACGCGCTGCTCTGATCACTGGATTGTTTGCTTCTCCTCCCCATTATCAAGTACGTTTGAAATTCGTTACAGGCAGCCAGCACAGGAGCAGGGAGCTGAAGTTTACAGCTATTAGCAGCTGTTGGACACCTAATAGCAGCTACAGAAGTATTCTGCTTCCGTTCCTGTACTCGACTCTAACTACACTGTGCAGTACAGGGTCCAGGAAGCTGTGATGAAGATGCAGCTGCTGTGAAGAAAGTTTGCCCTCTCCCCCATCTGTAACAAGTTGCCTGCATTGCACCTCACAGTCCTCTCCACACTTCTCCTCTGTGCTATGAGCTGTTCAGCATGTCTTCTTGTGTGTCATTACAAAGACACCAAAGATAATAGCATTCCAAGTCATATGTTTATGGAGCCCTGGACAGCAGTGTGCACACTATGCAGTCATCAAAAGGTAAAACAAACAAGTATGCTCTGCCTCTTGTTTCACTGCACATGGCTGCTGAATGTTCTGTTAACTTTAGCTCTGCATTTTCACAATTACCCACATCCTCCCCTCCAGCACATCTGAAAAAAGTAAGGGTTGGTGGAAATCATGAACATAAATTAGAAAGGGTCCATGTGTTTGCGTTTGTATGAATGAGGGCAAGAGGTGATATAAACATGGGGGGGGGGGGGGGGGACAAGGCTGCTTCTATGCCTTGGGCCCAGTTTAGTCTTAATCCGGCTCTGGGCACAAGGGTACAACCTAAAGGATCAATTAAGTAGAAGTGAATTTGTAAGCACTCAATTTAAAGATGGGCTCTGGGGAGGGGGTACCTACTGGAAATTTCAGATGTGGCGGTTGCTCCTGTTGTAAATGTCACAGGACCCCTAGTGGCCGGAACGCAAATTGCCTTCCAATCGGTTTCAGCACACAGACCATGCAAGCTGTGGTCGCAGGTGGGGCGCAGAAACTGCTGTAATTTGGGCAGCAGACCGACTAGAAGGGAGCCTGTGAGTTACGGTAATTACAAATTACACACTATTTCAGGGTATAACTGCCACCACCTCTCTTACCATGAGACAGAGGAACTCACTGACTGGCTGAGCCTAGACCTGCAAGAAAAAATGGTTAAACACACTCTATTCTGTCTAGCTAGCAACAATAGTAGCGTCTCTTCAGAAGCTAGAGTTCAGTTTGTGCGGCTGAATAGCAGGTGTAGCTGAACGGATAAAATGACTTTTTATAAAGTCTTTATTATACGTGCAATATAAATAATGAATATATACAGAAAATCGTTAAAATCAACAATTATAGAGACATTAGTAGCACAGTATGAAAAGACAAGGATAAAATACTTAGGTTCGTGGAAAGATGTCCTTTCTGGGAAAATCATAAGTTTTTTTTGGTTTCAGTTCAGTTAGCAAAGTCCAAACAAACCAGGTGCCAGCATGTCCTCAAGCTGGCAGGGATATAATCAGGATGATGTTCAGAGTGGAGGACACTGACTTTGGCTCCTCTGCCATTTTTATGCCCCTGATCCAGTAGGAGGGAGTGAGGGCGGGAGCCACACACCCCCTTAGAATATGAGAGGAGTCCTCCCCTTGTCCTGGAGACCAGAAATCATATTTAACCATATATGGGCTCTATCTCACAGAACCATACAGGTCAGGGCAGATTTACTAACATTTTCAGGTCCATCCCGATTTACCCAGCACTCTGATACCAAACATGAAGGGTGGGACTCCTGTGGTATCATCAGGGCACTTTTGAACTGCCTAACTGGCAATCTTTACCTCAGAATGTTCTGAAACTTTCTCAGAACCAGCGCCCGACACAGCCCGGCACTCGCTGAGTTTGGAGGGCTAGGCAGCCTTGTAACACAGGAAATATGACAAATATAGTAGTTCATGGAATAATATATACATCTGGGATTTACAGCAGGTCATTTCTAAGTGAATGCTCTTTTGAAGGCAGCAAGCTACGTGTCAGCTCCCCTGCTGGGATTGTAGCCAGAGAGTTTAACTCTTTCCCCAATAAATTGGTTCTGCCATGCTGCTTATCAACTTCATCTGATGGATGGGCCATTAGCACAGCTGGGTGCCGGGGACACTCTGCAGCAGGCTCCGGCCTTTTGGTGGAAGGAGGTTCAGTTTCTGATCGCTTGCCATGACTGCGCAAATCTAACCAGGAAATCAGAAAAATCGACTGCGAATCTTCCAGATCCGCCCACGTTTCTCACGGCTGTTCCGTGGCAGTACATTTCTAGTAACAGGTAAATACTTTGAGAGATTTGGCCAAACAGTGCAGTTCAAACAGTTTATTAACTGTAGAACTAGAGGAGTGGTTTACGGATTACTTTGTCCCTGCCAGAGAATTTATGTTGGCCAGACAACAAAAATGGTGATGCAATGTTACCAGCAACATTGCAGGTCTCTGGGCAACCCCCATGCTAAAGGGTGTCCCAGAGTCATGCAACACATGAATGCGACCCATGCAGAAGATGCCACTAAACTCAGATTCTGTGGGTTGGAGTTGGTGACCAGGGATAGGAGGGGTGGAGATTGGAATAGAAAATTGCTGAGGTGGGAAAGCTATTGGATTTCCTTTTTCAATTCAACAGGATCCTTGGGAATGAATGAGCAAAATGACATGTCAGTATTATTATAGTTGCTCTCACTTAAAGAGGTTTTAATATTCTTACAGTTTTGTAGTTTGCATTTGTGTATTTGTATTTCTTAATTTTCTACTCTTTATCTTTAGAGCCTTCTGGACACACCAGACTCCGTCTTGCAGTTTGTCCCCCTGTATGTGTGGGTAGGTGCAGTTATAGTGGGGCATAACATACATGGGAGCGCTACTTGGCGCTCTGCGAGTGTTATGTATTCTTTATGTTTGGGGGGTTGCTGTGGTTACGATTATATGCAGCACTGTCTGTGTTCCCCTCCCAATCAGCGCCAGTGCGGGGCAGGGTCCTACGTCACTGGAGGCGTCACCTTTCAGTGAAGACGCAACGGCGTCCGCCTCCAATTCTGGCCACATCGATAGGCTAATGTAGTATATTACAACTTCTGGTTTTCACAAGCTGGAACACATAGCATTCCGGAAGTTATTCTACAGCGGGGACCAGCGTGTTTGTATGGCGTTTGCGTGCGTCGGCCTTCTAGCAAGTATAAGGTATATAAGGGGGGTCTCTAGGGAGTCTTGTTGTCCTGATGAAGCACCCTATACCTGGGTGCGAAACAGCTGTCGACTCTTAATTGTGCTTACACCCTCTCTCCATATCCTACTGTGCCGTTGGATTGTTTGTATGGATTTTTAATCGCTTTGTAATAAATTGGAGTTTTAGCCTGGATGTGCCAAGCCGCTTTTTTTCTACAATATGAATGTTTGGAATCTTGCATCAGCTTAGAGCACTACAGCAACTGTGATATTGTGGTTCCTGTGCACAAGCTCTTCATTGTTTTTAGTTTATGGCAGCTTCCTCCATAGTTTAGCTAGCCAAATGTCCTCCACTATTAGGTAGGCCCCTCCCTAAGTTAGAAAGCTAGATCGGCCCCCAGTATATGGTAGCCTCCTCCCCAGTTAAGCTAGCCAGATGTGCCTTTGGTGTTAGGCTACCCCTCTTTCCAAGTTAGATAGCTCTAAGAGCCCCCAGTATTAGGCTCCACTACTTCAGGGACCTCTACAAAGACATCCCAGAAAAATGCCCAAACTCTGAAACAGAAACAAACAGCCGCAAAACCTGACATGCAGACAATCAAGGCCTTCCATAACTTAGAGACACTGAAGCGAAAAAAAATTATGATATGATTGGTATGTGTACTACAGCTAAGAAATAAAACATTAGGAGCAGAGACATAAGTCTAATATTGTTTCCAGTACAGGAAGAGTAAAACAGAATCTGTACTGTCCGATTTGTACAATAAAAAAATACAGTCCTCTGTTACTGTGATCTCCTGGATCCCTCTTTGCCATTTCTGTTGCTCCCCGCCGCGATCCTGGCTTTTAATCGCCAGTTTTAGGCAGTGTTTACACAAAAAAAAAAACACACCAGGAAGTGATGTAGGTGTGTGTGTGTGTGCGTGTGCGTGCGTGTGCGTTCTGGGATTAGTCACTGTTCGCATGTGACAGGCAACAGCTGCTTTCCCCCAAGCCTCACAAACTGCAATAAACAAAGCACACACACAGAGCCTGCAGGGGGCGTGGAGGGGGAGTGCACAACTTCTCCCTATCACAGCAGAGACAGTGCAATCCTCTCTGGCTCGACAAAGCTTGACAAACAAAAGAAATTAGATATATTACAGACATAGTGCAACTAGAAAAGGCTGCAGTAACCCAGACCACATTAGGACAGGTATAGAAACTTACAGGATAGAAGAAATAAGGCTGAAAAGTTTGTTACAGAGTCCTTTTAAAAGACTTACAAGGCAAATGACAGTAAAAAAGTTAATTATCTTACTGCAATATCAGACCTCAGGGCAGACAATCCGCGGCTCTCTTGTCCTTTCCAGATGCTCTGTTATGTAAATCCACTTATTATTAGAGGACCAACCCAGCCCAGGGTCGCCTTACCTCAGGGAGATTAGAATCGCTGCTTTAAAAATCCTCCGCCTGCGCAGTTCGCATAGCCGCTGAACTCGGCGCTGGTATTCTCTGCTGAGGGGGCGCTGCTGGCTTGACACTCAGTTAGTCATGTGGGCGGTCATGTGGTGACGCCCACATGATGTTATAACAGGGCATACGGAGCGGCAATGTCCAGCTGGCAGGGCTGTAATCCTGTGTAGCCGCAGTAGCAGCTATGCGAACTGTGCAGGCGGAGGATTTTTAAAGCTGCAATTCTAATCGCCCTGAGGTAAGGCGACCCTGGGCTGGGTCGGGGCCTCTAATGATTAGTGGATTTAGATAACAGAGCAGCTGGAAAGGACAAGGGAGCCGCGGATCGTCTGCCCTGAGGTCTGATATTGCAGTAAGCTAATTAACTTTTTTTCTGTCATTCGCCTCGTAAGTCCTTTAAGAAACTCCAGTCATCTATGCAAAAGAGCCATTGAGCTCCACGACTTTCAAAGTAGCAGAGAGCTCTGTCGTCTGAAGCTTATTATCTCAACTGTCAGTTATTTCATTGTTTTTCCTTCTGCAGAGGATAGTTCCCTGCTCTGTAAAATCATTTAGAATGCGGAGTAGTGTGTAAGCTGCAAATATTATAAAATGATGCAATGTTATAAAAAACTATATAACTGAAAATAAAAATATTTTCTTTGCTTCAAATGTTATAGTAATTATCCGCACTACACAACCAATTCATTATATCATAATTTTATTTTTTTTTGCTTCAGAGTCTCTTTAAGAGAGCACATTATGCTTGCGTGCCATAGATTTAGCACACTTTAGTGTATCAAGCTGAAACACCCATGTCAACAGGTCATGCAGCAAAATATATACTTGGTTGTGGATTTTAAAAAGGAATTTAAGGAAAAGGCCTGAGTGCCACATGGAGTCAAATTCCTGGAGAGCGGAATAGAAGGTAGAACCTATGATATCATCAAGAGTTCACATACCGGGAACCAATGCAGTGTGAAAGTGGACTCTCCAAGCATTAGGCAGCCCCCTCTCCAGGTTAGATAGCCAGATCAGCCCACCCCTCCTCCAGGTTAGATAGCCAGATCAGCCTGTCCCTCCTCCAGTATATGGCAGCCCTCCTCTCCGAAAGCCAGATGAGCCCCCCCTCCCCAGGTTAGATAGCCAGATCAGCTGCCAGTATTAGGCCACCCCTTAAACTGAGCAGCCCCCCACATGCAGAGATGTGAGCAGATCCTGTAGTGCTGCCCAGTGACCTCACTGGGATCTCAGCTGTGTCAGGCTGGCAGCATCCCCTCTTATCTCTATCTAGTGATAAAAATAATGGGAAACGCCACTAGAGTTGCAGGCTTGCAGAGAGAAGCTGCTGCAAGCCTGCAACATGGCTGAGTTCCCGATGTGATGAGGAGCAACACTACAAGCTCTGCTCGCAACTCTGTATCAGCCAGGCAAAGGGGCACTGGAAGGGAGGGGTCATGGCTGCATCCTCAGGGGCTAGTGCCTTCCCTGCCTCTGCCTTGGCCTGGCTGTGTGTTTTATTAATAGAGATAAGAGACATCCTGAATCCATCTCACCTCTCCAGTCAGCAGATAGATGATCTCCAGGGTGAGGTTAAATATCCTCTCAGTCATTTGGTCCTCATCCATCCTCAGTGATGTGGTCAGGTGATCTGTACAGGATGCTGCTGCCTTTTGATAGATATAAAAGGGAGGATAATCTAGGCTGTACAGTTGTCAGTGATGAAACTAACAATACAGCATCCCCCTCTTCCCAGCACTCCCCATTGCTGTCACTTGGGGGTGGTATGGCCATACATAGTATCACAGGAGAGCATAAAAAGTTGGTTTATAGATACCTGTGCACTATACTCACAGCGTGCTGCAGTCCTGTCCTCCCTCTGCCTCCTCTCCAGCTGGCCTCCTCTCCTCACATTCACCTCCCACTGTTACCATTCCTGTGATGTTACAGCAGTGCTGGTAGTGGTAGATGAATAAGGATATGAGGAGAGAAGAGGTGGAGAGGCTAATGGGAGCAGCGGTCTGGAGCACACTGTGACAGCTAGCTATAAACCAATGCCAAATCCTTTTTTTTTTTTACTGCTCTACATGGAGGTGGTGGGATGGAGCAACACTGAAGTGTGGGCATAGCTATACTGGGAACAAAATGGAATTACTGGGGTGGGGGACATAACATACTGGAGGATAATGGCAATGCTGGGGGACACAGAGAGGACATGGCTATACTGGGAAAGAAATGGCATTACGGGGGTGGGGGACATAACATACTGGAGGATAATGGCAATACTGGGGGGACACAGGGAACTGGAAGCCCTAGTCTAAATTAGGGGACCCAACAGGAAATGTCACAGGGAACAGTTCTTTAATCACAGCACCCTATACAGCAGGAAGCATTGTGATTGGACAAATACTGTGGATGTAGTTTACTACAATCTATCTGAAATCTAGCAGTTTGAGAAGGTGCCATCCACCCAATCACATTAGCAGAATTTCCCTATGACGTTTCCTGCTGAGTTACCTAAAGTAGACTAGCACCGAGATGCCAACCATAATCTATGGTACATGTAGGGGGACCACACATTCCAACAGTTATATAAAGGTCTCTTGTATGGCAATTATTTTAATCAGAATTTATTTCACCAAGTACAACAGTGGTTGTACTCTGAATTAGTTTTGGCACTACAGGGTCGGTGGTGGTACAGTAATATACAGTGGTACAGTCATATACAGTAAGGTGCAGAACAGTAATATACAGTGCTACAGTAACAGATGGTATGGTGCATACATATGGAAGAAACCGGGTATACAAGGTGAAGCATAGTTAAGAGATGTGTAAAAGATGGGCCAAGGGGAGGACTGAGGGGCTATCTGCTGCTGTTGATGACACTCAAATGCTTTGCAGTGATAAATAAATCAGAAAAATTATAAAAATGGTTCTGAGCCAATGGAATAAGCAGCAGCGAAGTGGATAAAAGTACCCCTCAAATTACTTCAATACAAAACTATAAAAATGTTAACAGTTTTGTATTGAGATAAATAAATCAGATGCCCCACAGTCTGTCCTTAACCTCCTGGGGGATACAATAATATCGCCAGGGGGCGGCGCAGCACATTTTTTTTTTAATTATTTTTTTTTTTCAATCATGTAGCTAGCCTAGTGCTAGCTACATGATAGCCGCTGTGCAGCGGCATCCCCCCACCCCCTCCGATCGCCTCCGGCAATCAAAGCAAACAGGAAATCCCGTTGAGAACGGGATTTCCTGTTTGGCTTCCCCCGTCGCCACGGCGATGATCGGGATGACGTCAACGACGTCAGAGGGAGTCCCAATCCACCCCTCAGCGCTGCCTGGCACTGATTGGCCAGGCTGCGCACGGGGTCTTGGGGGGGGGGGGGGGGGAGCGGCGCGGCACGGCGGGTAGCGGCGAATTAGCGCGGAGCGGCGGCGATTGGTATATACACGCAGCTAGCAAAGTGCTAGCTGCGTGCAACAACAAAAAATTATGCAAATCGGCCCACCAGGGCCTGAGAAATCCTCTGTGGCGGCTTACCCCGAGCTCAGCTCGGGATTATCCCCCAGAGGGTTAAGGAAGGGCAGGGAGAGAGGAGACAAAAGGAGAGAGAGAGAGGAAGAAAAAAAAAAAGTCCCCTTGGTATTACAGCATAACTCGGATGGTTGAAGGAGTACTGGGGGGGGGGGGCAGAGGGAGTAAGGGGAAAAAAATTAAAAAAATGAGTTGAACTTACTTGGGACTTCTAATGGTCCCCCACAGATGCCCTGTTCCCACGCAGCCACTCACCAATGCTCCGGTTCCCGCCTCTGGTTCACTTCTGTAATTTCTGACTTTAAAGTACGGTCTGTGCCTGCACAGTACACTCCTGGTGACGTCAGCGGGAGCGAGGACACAGCCATGCAGGTGCAGTGGTTTTCTGACTTTAAAATCAGAAATTCCAGAGTTGGACTGGAGCATCAGTGAGTGGATGCGTGGGCACAGGTCGTCTGTGGGGGACCATTAGAAGCCCCAGGTAAGTTCAACTCTTTTTTTCCCCCCTAGCACCCTACAGTAGTTCTTTAAAATCCTGGTTAGTGTCCTGGCATGGTTTGTCATGGCCTGGCCTAGTGTGGTTTTGCCTGCTGAATCCTGGGAGCTACAGGCAGTATAGCAGCGGTGGCCTGTGATACTGCGGCTGGTGGATGACTTGGTCCTGCCTCAGATGTTATGGAGGGGTGTACTGGCTGGTGTGCAAATTGCAGTAGTGGACCACTAACTGCAGGTGATAGCTGCGGCCAACTGGGACAGGGTGCTGGGGACAGTAGCAGGCGTACATTTGAAATCGGCGCCGGTAGACTTGGGCGCAGGATACAGCGGTATATAGCTGATCCTGCTTCTGCACAAGTCCGGGCCGATTTAATTACTATTCCCCCTCCAGGCCGACATGGATAGTGGGGGAATAAAATAATTCGGCTTCCAGCGATTGCTGATGTTTTTAAGCAACTTCGGCTCTGTCTTCTGACGGAGCCGACGTTACTCACTGAGCACTTCAATAGGAATGATTCCTATTGAAGTCTATGGAGGCGCCGGCTGCGCCCAAATCTAGCAGCGCTGAAAAGCACTGCTCCGACAGTAGCAGCCTGCAAGACTGCAGCTAGTGTGATTATGTTCCGGGTGTTGGTAGAGCTGCACCGGCTGGTGCAAAACAAGAAGCTGCAGGGGAGATCTGACTGTGGGAAAAGGTTGGTGGTGGAGGACTTGGCCACCCCGAGGGTCAGAGCCAGGGATGGAGGCCTGGCTCCCCTGGGGACACAGCATTGGAAACCAGCTCACCTGGGTGAAGCAGCAGAGACTCCAGCAGCCTTACAGCAGCAGCCGATGTGACTGGGACCCCCTGGCTGAGTGGCCTAGGCTGGAAAGGTGGCCTGAGGGCTAAAGGTGACCAGTGGTGCCTGGCGGGTTGGCGGCAGTGATCTCCATCTGAGAGTAAGAGAGCCTGTAAGGCAGCCTGGCTTCTTGGCAAGGGGGATGATCAGGATAGTGACAGGTGTACTATGACCTCCTCTGTAACAAAGTATGTCCACCCCGACCTCTGCTCTGCTCAATATATAACAACAACCACACAATTACCTCTTCCAACAATATCTCCCCTCCACCTCCTGCAACTTCTCGTCCTTCTGTGACATCACTCCCTGCCGGTGTTACATCACTTCTTTTCTTTGGTTTTATTTCTTCCTTTCTGTGCGTTCCACTTTGGAGTAGAAAGATTGCCATCTTGTGGTGAATAGGCTAACTGCAGCCTCTGTTTGTGGCTGCACCTGCACGCAGAATCTATCTTGACGATTCTGTCCTAAACATCATCAAAACTTGAGCTTGTTACATCCACTGTGAGGCAGTGTAGCCTTTTGTGGAAGTCACAATATGGTGAATCAGTTTGTGGGGGGCATGCTGCATAGTGTCAGGCTTATGCCCAAGTAGGAATATTTTGGGGTCTTTGGTGAAGGGACCCAGGGATGATATTAGATATCAGAATCCATAGCCTACCTTTGGACATGTTATTGAAATTGTGCAACCTGCCCGCAAACAAGGGGACTTTGAAAGGAAACTGCAACAATTATTTAGATCCAATTATTTTATTATTTTGGATCTATATGCCAGCCAGTCTGCATCCTCATGGTTTGAATGAGGAGGCGGCACTGAATGGTTTTCTATGAATATGCTGTATATCGTTATCTTTTGTGTAGGGGAGCATTTGCTGCCCAGTTTATATTATTGTGCTCCTCTACCTTTGTATATATTGTAAATACTGAATCACTTTTTATAGTCCTGATATATTATTCATTGTTTTGTTTATGTATTTCCTGTAGATCCGTGTAGACTCTCACAACTACATCAGCTGTCATGTATCTGGAGTCGGAAAGGAATTTTTTTCTCTTTTGGGGCTAATTGGACCATGCCTTGTTAGGCCTTGTTAGGGTTTTTCGCCTTCCTCTGGATCAACAGAGATATGTGAGGGAGCAGGCTGGTGTTGTACTTTATTTTCTGGTTGAACTTGATGGACATATGTCTTTTTTCAACCCAAATAACTATGTAGCATATTGTTGCATCCAGCATCTCAGGACTTGCTCATCTCATTTGCAGCACCTCCCACCCATCCTGTATGTGTGCCGTCCCTCCCATTCCCATGTATGGAGCGGTGGCCATGTTGTGGTTGGAGTTCTGCCTCTCTCCTCCCCGCTGCCAGCCAGCTCTTTCGTAATGGCTGGTGTCTGTACGTAGCATGATGACACAGTGACGCATGTCGTGTGACATCATCGCGTGACTAGGCCGGACCCACTTTAATGGCGCTTAAGAACAAGCGCTATACAGCATGCAATCAGGACTTCTCTGCAGCCAGCACTGCCATGGTTGCCTCCTCGCTTGAAAGTCCATTGAGAAAGAACTCTGTGTTCAAAACGACGCCGTCTGGGTAATATAGGCGGAAGTTGTTCCCCTTTACCACGCTGCGCTTTTGACCTTTGAGGCTACACTATTTAATCCATACTATGGACTTTACTTCGCTCATAGGACCACTAAGTGACCTATATTCATTTGTGTACCATATGCTGCATCTTTTGTCATATGTTTATGCCGATGTACTGTTCACGAGCACTGCTGCTGTAAATCATCCTATCTGTACATATTATTTTCATATGTATGCACTTTTGCATCTGTTGACAGTCATTTTTTCAAATTATATCTTCTACTTGCATTTGACTTACAAAGTGTCAGTGGCTTGTTGTATATACTGGTTTTGATGTCTCTACAACACAGCATCCACTTTTGTTGATTTGTAGCTATCAGGGCCAGTTCTAGACTTTTTGCTGCCTGAGGCAAACTTGTAAGGATGCCCCCCACCCACCGATTTGGGATGATCGCACAGCAACTGACAATTTACTCTGCTTTGTTTGATGTTCTCACATGACATGCTGCAGCTCAACACAATAGCACACTGGCTGGCTGTGAATCTGTGACAAACCAACTGCCCACCCTTGGCCAATTCATTCATCCTCAGTCAGGAAAGCAGTGCCACCTCCTCCCTTATGCTGTGCAAGTCAAATGAAACACTATTGCTCTCTTGCCTCCCCCTCCTCACTCACTGTCAGACTCCTCACACAGCACAACAAGCTGCTTTTTCCCCAATGATGACCTCTTCATCTCACTTGTTCTCCTCACACTTCTGCTCTTACGCTGACTGCATGCTGTAAGTGTAAACAGTACAAAAATGCTGCCCCTGTAATCTCTGCACCGGATGCAAATGTTTCATCTTGCTTCATGAGAGAACCTGCCCTGGTAGCTATATTGCCTTATCTATTAATACTGTAGGTGTGCATCCTCACTTGTCTCTCCACCCTTCCACCTTTGGGCATTCCCACCAAGTGTGGTACACTGAGCCAGGTGTTGAACAACCCCTAAAGCAGTCAGAAAAGAATGAGGGGTATATTTGTGCAATCTTGAGAGGGACCATATAGGTCCTGTCGAGGAGTCAGATGGAGACCTCTATAGCCGTAAACGGATATTACCCTTGGATAGCATCATATATATTTGCCGCCAATC
Organism: Hyperolius riggenbachi; assembly: GCF_040937935.1. Lineage (NCBI taxonomy): Eukaryota > Metazoa > Chordata > Amphibia > Anura > Hyperoliidae > Hyperolius > Hyperolius riggenbachi. The sequence continues at coordinate 255,354,961 of NC_090655.1, forward strand.
GTCCTCATCAATCATGCCTCCCACATCATCTTCTCAACTGTCCACAAAGGAAAACCTGACCTCCCAAGGTGGCTGATTCAGGGTTGAGTACAGGAAAGAAACTGGGTCTATCTGGCAATATAGTTCAAAGGTGCAGGTCTGAATATCCTGACGAGAAGTTATTAGGGAGGTGAGGAAGTGATGTACCTGTTTGCACCTAAATAGTTCAGCAGTTGGGGACTGGATCTTTATAATGAATACACTTAAAATAGTTTATTGTTGTACAGAGTATCTTCCAGAGTAGTAGATTGTAAGCCTCTGGCAGGGCCCTCCTCCCTAGTGTTTCCAGCTTGATTATGCAGTCTCACTGTCTGACATCCCTATTGCCTGAACAGACTATTCTGAACAAAGACACCGAACTTCTGTTATCAGACATTTGCATGATCTTGTTTTGTTTTTGAGTTCCTTATGTCCTACCTTGTATGTTTACTCATTTATCTATTGTGCTGCGCTGAGTAATACGTTGGTGCTTTATAAATACAATAAATAATAATATCCCCAATCTGCCACCAAGGGAAGACCATTGGTTCCGTACCAGCAGGAAAGTCAGGGTTTCCTAAAATCTCAGTAAGGGGGGAGACAGTAGACTGTAGTTTATTCTTCAAGTGAAATTTCCTCCAAACTTGTACGGCGTGTGCGGTCACTGGAGACCTTAAAGGGAAGGTCCAAGCAAAATTAAAAAATGAGTTTCACTTACCTAGGGCTTCTACCAGCCCCATGCAGCCATCCTGTGCCCTCGTAGTCGCTTACTACTGCTCCAGTCCACCGCTGGCAGCTTGCCGACCTCGGAGGTCGGCGGGACGCATTGCGTACATTTTTACGCATTCCCGCTAGTGCAGGAACATTAACACATATTTTACGCGTTACTGGTTCAATGCGTAAATTTTTTGGTTGTACAGAATTGCCAAATCTATGTAGTATAAGGGCCAACAGATTGAAAATACCTTGAATGATTCATTGGAAAAGCTCTTATACTACATGAAAGTGGTAAGATTGAACAACCAAGAATGAATGGTGTGTATTGAGCCTAAAGGTGCATACACACATCAGACTATAGTCTTTTGAAAATGAAAGATCACAGACCAATCTTCCCACCCTTCATGTAGTATGAGAGCCATACCTACACAGTCTTTTCTATGGAGCTGAACTCTCCATCAGACAGAAATCTTTGCAAAATGCTGCACACAAACATGCTGTACACACTCAAAAGATCTGTAGCTGTAAAAGATCTGTTCCTGCCAAAAATCCATTCCTGCAAATTGCAATGATAGTCTATGAGATCTGCAGATCATCATACACACATGATTTAACTGACATTCATCTGCAGATCAGATCCACCAGGATGGATTTTCAGATCTGCGGATGATTGCTTGATCTGCAGATGAATGTCATTTAAATCATGTGTGTATGATGATCTGCAGATCTCATAGACTATGAATGCAATTTGCAGGAATGGATTTTTGGCAGGAACAGATCTTTTGCAGATACTGATCTTTTGTGTCTGTACAGCATCTGTGTGTGCAGCATCTTGCAATGATTTCTGTCTGATGGAGAGTTCAGCTCCATAGAATAGACTGTGAAGGTATGGCTCTCATACTACATGAAGGGTGGTAAGATTGGTCTGTGATCTTTCATTTTCCAAAGACTATAGTCTGATGTGTGTATGAGCCTTAAGAGAGATCACAGAAAGATCTGTATGACCAGTCCAAGTCCTTCAAGGTATATGGCCGCAGAATGTAATTTTCAGTGGAAAACCCACAATGGAGCTCAGGTTCTAGTGTAAATAAGGGGTAACTGAGCTAGTTGAGAAGCCTTATAATAGTGAAATAAATGAATCACCAAAAGTCCACCATCGGATTTGTGCCTCATCATTGTGGATTTGCTAATATGTGCTTTTTTTTATTGGCCTAGATATGAATATACTGTACATTCGAGTATAAGCTGAGCTTTTGGGTCCAAAAATGCAGCCCAAAAGTGGGAGTCTCGATTTATACTAGAGTCTCACACTGAAGTAATCCCCACTGTGCAGAAACTGCTATTTTGTCACCCCGCCATGTGAATCATGTGGGCTGTGTGGATCCCGCCGCCCGCCTGCTCACCAGCCAGCCAGTGTGGAGCTTTAGCAGAGGTGATGCCTGTGTCTCCCCACCTGCCCGCATGTCTGCACATGCCCACCTGTCCGTCCGCACATGTCCACTTGCCCGCTCACATGTCCGCACATGTCCACCCGCCCACTTGCATGTCTGCACATTTCCACCCGCCCAGATGTGGAGATCGGTGCGTCATTAAGCTCACCGATTTTTGCTTTGCCAGGAATCCATCTGACATCTAAGGTCCGGCTCACTGTAGCAACGTGATCGGGGTGCAGGCCTTGGCAAATACACAGCGGTCTTTCTTTTGATTTATTTGATTTGGGACCCATCTCCACTCAGCCAAGTCTTATTGCAATGATGCCCTCTAGTGGTGCCTGTCATGTGTGCCACTGCAGACGTCATTGCAATGAGCCTGGGCTGGAGTAGAGATGGGTCCCAAAGCAACAGCAAAAAAGAAACACTCACCGCTGTGTATTTGCCAAGGCCCGCCCCCAACCACATTGCTACAGTGAGCCAGACCTCAGGTGGATTACCGGCAGCAAAGATCGGTGAGCTTAACCACATCAGCCAGAGCCCACACACAAATAACCTATCACAAGCAAACAATCAGGGCTAGTCAGTCCATTGTATAAATGCATGCCCATGGCCAGTTAGGGAGCAGGAGGTTAATCAGGCACAAACTGAACTGTTCTTCTACCATGTAATCAGCACATTGCTCAACTTTGGAACCAGTGTATAAACAGAATCCGCATATAGATATAGTGACAGGTTGTCTTATTCTGTGTCAGCAAAAGTACTGCAGTACCAGCAACCCCAGCGTGTCTATTTTCATTCTGTCCTGTGCAAGAGTTCAGGTCCACTTTAAGGAAACCCATACAGCCATCACTTAAATTCCACCAGCACTGCGCCATGTCTTACCCTTGGCTTATACTTGAGTCAACAACTTTCCCCTGTTTTTTAGGTAAAAGTTGGGGGGTCGGCTTATACTGGAGTATATATGGTAGCTTGTTGCAGAGAGTGGAGGTCAGGGGGGAGAACTGCTATAGGCAGTACATGGAAAATATAGGCAATACATAGAAGTAGTTTTTACTATGGTGATTCTGCCAGACCACAAAATTGAAGGAATGTCCCAATCCAACAGATCACATTTTAATTTACCTATCTGATGAGTATAGTTCCATTTATCCAGGGTGTGGTAATTATTGGTGAGCTTAATGCCTAGATATTGGATGCAGTGGTACCTATATTGGATAGGAAAGTTAATGGCTACAGCAAGGCCCTGAGGTTTGGGAGTGTTACAAAACATGACTTCTGACTTGTGGTGTTGCTTGGATACCCCCGATCATGGATTCGACCAAATCCAGCCACAGAAGGGATCAAAATTCGGCTAAGCCGTGATCGTGGCCGGATTTGAAATGGACTTACGAATTCGGCCCAGATTTTCACCATGATTGCCTCTAAAGCCTGTGATTACAGGTTTGGCTTTAATGTTAATAGCACAGCCTTTATACATGCTACAATCACCAAAATTGTATGGATTATAAAGGTGAGCAGTGGCTACAACTTAAAAAAAATCAAAAAGAACTTTTAGTTTTTGAGAAAATCAATTTTAAAGTAAAAATTAACACTTTAAATGTGGCTATTAATTGCTAATAATTATTGCCAATATTTTTCTTGGCAGGTTTGGAGGAAAAATGTATTCACAGATGCCAGTCCCCATCACCACACCATAGGAGCTTGGATGAGGTACATGGACGATGCCCTTTGGATCTGGCAGTGACAGGGAGCATTTTCACAATTGTATTGAGTGCATCAACATTAACAAATTTAACATGAGATTTATAGGTGTGTGTGTGGTGGGGGGGGGGGAGCATTTAATTTTTAGATCTTACGTTGTTTGCGGAGGAGGGTAAATTGATGAGCAGGGACTTCTACAAAACAACCACCACTAATAGTCTCTTCTTGTACTCAAGTTTCCACCCAGAACATTTTTTTAATTCTATCCCCTATAGCCAATTTGTCCCCCATAGAAGGAACAACAGTAAAGATGAGGACTTTATACAACAGAAACAGGAGTTAGGCCTGAGATTTCAGGCCCAGGAATACAAGCTACCATTGATTGTAAAAGCCTACTGTACAGCCAGATCACTGCCAACCCCCCCCCCCCCTGCTGTGCAAAGGGTAATGAGATTTCTGATGTTCTCGTTCTACCGTTTTAGTGCATTTTTGTTTAATTGTGAAATGTAGATTTGAAGCTGAGCGTGCGCGGCTGGGAGGGATGATCAGGACACAGGACAGTTGGAACTGTCTCATGCTCCCCGTCACATGAAATCACAAACCTTTGCCTGTTCTTCTGTTCTTTTAAAACAGGGTGGGTAAGAGATTAGATTAACCATCTATTTTTATTAACATAACTAATGTAACAATGACAGTATGTTTAGGCTGAAGTTCCTCTTTAATGCCGGGAATACGCGGTATGTTTGTACTGCTCGATTATGCCGCCGGATTGATTCCCCGCTCGACCCCGCGGGCGATTATCTTATCTTCTGCTTGTTTGCCTTGTCTTTTTTCATTGTCCCCTATGCGGTATCGAGTGCGGAATCGATCCGGCGGGTGATCACACGTCAGAAATTATCAATCAAGCCACCTAATGGCTCAATCGAGCAGTACAAACGCACCGTGTATTCCCAGCATAAGACCAAAAAAGGAGCAAGCAGGCTAATTCAACACATGGCAGATGCACATGGGATAAAAATCCCTCCTTAGGTTCGCAGGTTCCAAAAGGGTCAATCTGCCCCAGAGAGGATAGCGAGAAATGGCCAAGACAGGAGGAGGCTAGAGATATTTCACTCACTAAAGCATGCCGGCCTCTGGGTTTTAAACAAGAGAAATTAGATATTTTGTTTTTTGGAACGTTATTGAATTGTTTTTTACCCTGCATAATTTTGATTGTATTGTGTAGAGACAATGGAGGACATTTATCAAGAGTGTCTGAGACAAAATATTGGTAGGTTTTTAGAAATCCACGCAGAACTGTCTCAGACATATTAAGAAATCACTAGATAGTGCAGATTCCTTCTAAAACTGTTGTAAAATAGGAGGAGCTAGGAAGGTCTCTCAGACAGTGCAGTGTGTGAGGGGAATTGCTGTTGCTGAGGTAACCAATACATCTGCTGTATTGATAGCAGCAGGCTCTGATGAGGAATTCGGCAGGGGGAGGAGCCCTTCACAAATCACACCTAGCCTGCACTCTGTAGAACTGCTATTAAGCATTTATTAATCTGCAGCAGTTTAGTGGTGGATTTGCACTTTTCTTAACTGCAGTGCAGCTCTAGAAATTCATGCTAAACTGCCACTATTACCTATGATTTAAGAAGGTTCTTATCATGCAGAACTGTTCCCCTGCTGGTTAGAACAGTTAAAGAAGAAAAAAAAAACTGTCAGTAATGCTTTGATAAATCTGTCCAGTTTATTGTGTGGTTATGCTTGCTTGTTTATGCATGCCTTTCACTGCTTTTAAAGTTAGTACTTCCTGGTAGGAATGCTCGTTTTTGATTTTATTAATGTTTATTCTATTTTCAGGTAGTTGCCCCAGAGGTTTAATCACCAAGTGGAAATGTTCCCATGGCAACCAGCGGCAAGCAGCTGCTTCCACATTGTGCACAGCCAAGGAAAGATCTGATGTGACTTGTTACTACGGAGACCACGCACCACCTGACCCAGAACCCCGCTCACGTGACCCAACCCAGCAAGACAGCACACTCATTGGGAGAAAGCCCTAGATCTGATTGGCCACAGGGGCTGATGACATGCACCCAGACGGGGCAGTCCCAATACCTGTGAACTATAAATCAGAGGAACAGCTCTTGTTTATCTTTGTGCCTCTGATGAAGTGAAGAGATCCATGAAATGGCTGTTGTGTCATCTATTTACTTTCTTTTGCTGTAACTTTATGCACTGGATGGAATAAAAATTTGGAAGCATTCACACTGGTGCCCAGTGCTTTACTCTACTTTTGCTACTCTTGAAAAGATATCTCCAATTGGACTAAGTAGGGAGGTTAATCCATAAGACTACTATTTTATCTATCTAACCCTTGGCTAATGGACTATGGACCCTTGCTACAGACATTGGTGCTGTAGTATCTAACCCTTGGCTAATGGACTATTGGCCCTTGCTACAGGCGTTGGTGCTGTAGTCACAGACACGCCGGAGTATCAACAGCTTGGCTAATGGACTATTGGCCATTGTTACAGGCATTGGTGCTGTAGTCACAGACATGCCAGAGTATCTAACCCTTGGCTAATGGATTATTGGCCCTTGCTACAGACATTGGTGCTGTAGTCACAGACATGCCAGAGTATCTAACCCTTGGCTAATAGACTATTGGCCCTTGCTACAGACATTGGTGCTGTAATCAGACACTCTGCAGTATCTAACCCTTGGCTAATGGATTATTGGCCCTTGCTACAGACATTGGTGCTGTAGTCACAGACATGCCAGAGTATCTAACCCTTGGCTAATAGACTATTGTCCCTTGCTACAGACATTGGTGCTGTAATCAGACACTCTGCAGTATCTAATCCTTGGCTAATGGACTATTGGCCCTTGCTACAGACATTGGGGCTGTAGTCACAGAAGCTGCTTCAGGAAGAGGATCCTTCTTGTGTGGATTGTTTTAAATTAGAACTCCAATATTGCTAACTATAATAAACTACTGTATATGCTCGGATATAAGTCAACCCCCATATATCTGAGCGTCTAAAGCTGGAATTTTTTAAGGACTCCAGTATATGTCTACCTAAGAAAGTTACTGGTTTTACTTGGGGACCAGGAGAGGTAAATGGCTGCATTATAATAAGTATTGCAACCAATAACTCCTCTTGGACCCTTTGGTATTATCAGCTGGACATTTGCATAGTATCGAATGGTCCATCGTATTGGCTGATGCATAAGGCTGGAACTTTGCTTGCCATGTTTGCACAAGATATGCTTACCTGATCTACCCAAGACTGGAGCTTTACTTGCTATGCTTGTAATGCTAGGTTCACACAATTTTTTCAGTTGATTTTTGATTAGGTTTTCTGCTCAATTTCCCGCTCGATTCTCTTAACTTTTCTTAACAATTTCCATTCACTTCTATGAGAAATCGAGCGGTAAAACGATCGAAAGTAATATCAGACTGTAATGGACTGCGGAGACACCGCCAGGCGGTCTGACAGCGAGGCGGCTGAGGCCGCGTTCAGACCGACGGTTTCTCCGCAACAGCAGCGTGTGCCTGGTTTGTCTGAGCCTAGTGGTGCACACAGAAGGAGAGCTGCGCTTGCTTGCTAACAGGCAAGCCCTTTATGCCAATCTGGACGATCAGCTGATCCCAGCGCAGCAGGTGATTGGCTGAATAGGACTGGGCGGCGCTGAGGACCGCTCTGCTATATATACTTCTTCCCTGTCAGTTGCCGGTTGTCTGCCGTTGCAAATGCTTATGTATTAGCACTCAGACCATAGTCAGATCCTTCAGTGTGGTTGAACCAGGTGGCCCTGGGAATCCACACTTAGCCAGATTACTGTGTTATTACTGTGCTATTATTGTGTTATACTTCAGACTAGTTCTAGGGTGTTGAGACCACGGACCTCACACTCAAGACTAGGGATACTGTGTCATTACTGTGTTATTCTTTAGACCAGTACCTGGGTGTTGTGAACTCGGACCTCACACTCTAGACTAGGCCTATGCTTGATATCTGTTATGACCTATTGATTTCCTGACCCTCCTTCTGCTTACTGATCTATTATCAAACTGCATACATCCAAGGATAAGCCTAGATGCACTTTTGATCAGTCAAGCAATCTATTTATGGTTGACAAACACTGCTAGAGCCCTCACTGGCATTTCATTTCATGCAGCCGGTCTGTTATATATGTTACGGCCAGAACCCGAAGTTTGGCCAGAACTAGAAGTGGCCGGCCACTTCGGATTCTGGCCGGCCAATGCGCGAACTGGCCGCTGCGCTGCGGCCAATGTGAGGAATGAAACAATTCCTGTAAGGTTAATGTGATGTTGTGGCCGCAGCGCAGCGGGTAAATGTATCACATCTTTACTTTATTCAATGGCATTAAGCCGCCCGGCTTTTTCCCTCCGCCTCTCTCTCCTCCCCCCGCCTCTCTCTCCTCCCCCCGCCTCTCTCTCTCCTTCTCTTTATGGGCACAGCCGGGCGGGGACACGCGTGTCCCTCCGGAGTCGTTCGTCGCGGCAGGGGAATCCTGCCGTTCTTGCAGAGCGGGTGCTGGCAGAAGCGATGTCTACAGCCTCCCCGCTCTGCTCTCCTGCCGCGACGAACGACTCTCCTGGACACGCGTGTCCCCCGCCCGCTGCCCATAAGAGAAGGAGAGAGAGGCGGGGGGAGGAGAGAGAGGCAGAGGGAAAAAGCCGGGCGGCTTAATGCCATTGAATAAAGTAAAGATGTGATACATTTACCCGCTGCGCTGCGGCCACAACATCACATTAAACCTTACAGGAATTGTTTCATTCCTCACATTGGCCGCAGCGCAGCGGCCAGTTCGCGCATTGGCCGGCCAGAACCCGAAGTGGCCGGCCACTTCTAGTTCTGGCCAAACTTCGGGTTCTGGCCGTAACATATACAAGTCCTTCTCAAAAAATTAGCATATTGTGATAAAGTTCATTATTTTCTGTAATGTACTGATAAACATTAGACTTTCATATATTACACACAGCTGATGTAGTTCAAGCCTTTTATTGTTTTAATATTGAGGATTTTGGCATACAGCTCATGAAAACCCAAAATTCCTATAAAAAAATTTGCATATTTCATCCAACCAATAAAAGAAAAGAGTTTTTAAAAACAAACAAAAAAAAAGTCAACCTTCAAATAATTATGTTCAGTTATGCCCTCAATACTTGGTCGGGAATCCTTTTGCAGAAATGACTGCTTCAATGCGGCGTGGCATGGAGGCAATCAGCCTGTGACACTGCTCAGGTGTTATGGAGGCCCAGGATGCTTCAATAGCGGCCTTAAAGAAAACCTGAACTGAAAATTAAAAGTAAAAATAAGCATACACAAGCCATACTTACCTTCCATGTAGTCTACTCCTCAGTGTCTTTCTCCTGTCCCGCGTCCTATTTGTTCACTGTGATCAAGTGAATTTTCCGTCCTCCATTTTGAAAATGGCCATTACCTATAACAGCTTTCTGGTCAGCACACTGTTAAACTGTAACATCACCCACTTGAGCCATAAGAAAACATGGACATTACCTGGTGCATCAGTTTTCCTCTCAGCTATAACTGACAGCAACTGATATTTTACTGACAACAACTGATATATTTCAGATCTGACAAAATATTGTCAGAACTGGAAGGGATTATTGTCAGAAGAAAATGGTGAGCTTCTGAGAGGAACTGATGGCAAGGTAACTATGCAATGTTCATTTGAAGTTACCTCATGTGTTTATTTTAAATATTTTTTCTCAGTACATGTTCTCTTTAAGGTCATCCAGAGTGTTGGGTCTTGCGTCTCTCAACTTTCTCTTCACAATATCCCACAGATTCTCTATGGGGCTCAGGTCAGGAGAGTTGGCAGGCCAATTGAGCACAGTAATACCATGGTCAGTAAACCATTTACCAGTGGTTTTGGCACTGTGAGCAGGTGCCAGGTCGTGCTGAAAAATGAAATCTTCATCTCCATATAGCTTTTCAGCAGATGGAAGCATGAAGTGCTCCAAAATCTCCTGATAGCTAGCTGCATTGACCCTGCCCTTGATAAGACACAGTGGACCAACACCAGCAGCTGACACAGCACCCCAGACCATCACTGACTGTGGGTACTTGACACTGGACTTCAGGCATTTTGGCATTTCCCTCTCCCCAGTCTTCCTCCAGACTCTGGCACCTTGATTTCCGAATGACATGCAAAAGTTGCTTTCATCTGAAAAAAAGTACTTTAGACCACTGAGCAACAGTCCAGTGCGGCTTCTCTGTAGCCCAGGTCAGGCGCTTCTGCCGCTGTTTCTGGTTCAAAAGTGGCTTGACCTGGGGAATGTGGCACCTGTAGTCCATTTCCTGCACACGCCTGTACATGGTGGCTCTGGATGTTTCTACTCCAGACTCAGTCCACTGCTTCCGCAGGTCCCCCAAGGTCTGAAATCGGTCCTTCTCCACAATCTTCCTCAGGGTCCGGTCACCTCTTCTCATTGTGCAGCGTTTTCTGCCACACTTTTTCCTTCCCACAGACTTCCCACTGAGGTGCCTTGATACAGCACTCTGGGAACAGCCTATTCGGCAGTCATACCCATGATTGCGGTTTTGAGTAATGAACCAGGCTGGGAGTTTTTAAAAGCCTCAGGAATCTTTTGCAGGTGTTTAGAGTTAATTAGTTGATCCAGATGATTAGGTTAATAGCTCGTTTAGAGAACCTTTTCATGACATGCTAATTTTTTGACATAGGCATTTTGGGTTTTCATGAGCTGTATGCCAAAATCATCAATATTAAAACAAAAGGCTTGAACTACTTAAGTTGTGTATAATGAATCTAAAATGTATCTGAAAGTCTAATGTTTAACAGTACATTACAGAAAATAATGAACTTTATGACAATATGCTAGTTTTTTGAGAAGGACTTGTATATGGTTATGGAATACCATCTGTTTGTTGCATGTTGGTGTGTTTGCTCTGGGATGAATGGTTTCTGGGTGTTGAATGGGAGAGGGATGATTGGTGCAAACAGCATGGCATTTTAACCTTTTGTGATTAAATGTAAAGTTTTCTCATTGAAATGGACTTTGTCATTATTGGTACATAAAACACTGAATTGCCGCGCTTGTCTTAACCCTTAGGCAGCATAGAAAACTGTGAGCTTACTCCTGCCCACTTCCTTAGACATTGCAATAAATCATAAAAAGTTTGCTTGCGCCAGTGAACTAATCTTCACAGCGAATAAATCTGTGTGAAGATTGGTTCACTGGCGCAAGAAAACTTTTTTGATTCATAACATTATTGGTACATACCATTCACGGTTTACATGTTCCCTTCCTAATTGGTTCTATTTCTGTAGAATAGTCACAGTAGAATAATGGTAGTCTATGTTTTTCTGCCAACAGACCTCTCTGTACCCCCATTATCTGCATTACTGTAGCCGAGTGAGCCGCAGGGAAAGCTTTTCAGCGCTGTGTGTCGTGTCCTCGCTGCCTTCACAATGCTTATTTTCCCTGCTTCTGCTCCCACCTCTTGCTATACCCCCCCATGTTGCGAGCCGCGGTAGAAGCCACATCAATGCCGAGTTCCGTGTCATGTGACCTCCTCTTGCACCCTGTGTGCTCATGCTGGTTAGCATAATCAGTGTCCCTGTGGTTGCCATGACAGCAGCTGAAGTGAAGCAGATTATACTAACCAGCATGAGCGCAGAGGACGCGAGAGGAGGTCACATGACACGGAACTTGGCATTGATGTGGCTTCTACCGTGCCTCACAACGTGATGGGTATAGCAAGCGGGTGGGAGCAAAAGCAGGGAATAAGCATGGTGAATGCAGTGAGTACACGGCACACAGCGCTGAAAGGCTTCCGCTGCGGCTCACTCTGCAGTAACATAGGAAGATAGAGCTTCCCCAGCTATGCATCAGAAATTTATGTCTGACTCGCATATAAAGGTGACCCCTATACTTTTCTTTATTGAATCAGACCTAAATTACTGTATATCTGAGGATATACGGTATATGCACAGTTATTCTCTCCTAGAAAACAATAAAAAAAAATAGGAAAAGAACATGGCAACATACACCCTGAAACCCTGCAATATTACAGGAGAAAGATTCATTTGTGAAGAATGCTTATTACAACTGGATTTCCTGCAACATGGAATTTGAGAGACAAGCTTAAAAAAAAATAAAATGCAACACTAGAGACTGAGCATTGCAGTTGATTGGATGATAGATGCACCTCCAGGACAACCTAATAACGATTCCTTATACTGTTTTGGAATTGAACACAGTCACTGGAGGCAAGCTTTGGGGTAATCCTGGTCTCCCCACCCCTAATGGAAATTCATGTCATGTCCAGAGAAGAGGCAATCCCTATGAACCATCAAGGAACACTAGCTGCAATGCACTATGCCTCAGTGCTGCTCATATCTATCCACTCATCCATGCCATCAATTCTGACCACCTACTACCCTTCCTTCCTCCATTCTCCTTCACTTGTGTCACCTACACCACCGACACACTGTGCTTATCTCCAGAGTGGGTTATGGATCTCTAAACTATTGTTCCATCTCACTAGGTCAGCCCTTCAATGTCATGATATACTCCCAGTCCACATCAATCCTAACAGGCGGTATCAGATTTGCATATTCCATAAGTTATGTGAAAAAGTATCATCAAGCAAGACAGTCTTCATTTGAGTTCTTACAATGTGAAGGACATGATACCTGAAATTGTTCTGTGGGGGACATGATGTTGGAGCTTGTAGTGTGGGTGACATATCTGCGGTTGTTATTTGAGGTGCATATTGGCAGCATGTATTACATGGCACATGGTATATATCGTATGGAATGTGTTCAATAGTGTCTGATTTTTTTCCTTTAGGAGGTGACAATTTATTGCCTAGGGTGAAAGAAGGCCAGAAATGGCCCTGATTGCACCAATGTCTCTACCTCCATGCTGTCAAGACTTTACATTTTGTAGGCCTGCCTGTTGGCTCTTTTATGTGTAATGATTATGTTTGTAATATATTAACTATTTAATAAAGTATTGGGTGCTGTAATTGAAGTAGTAGTCCTGTTTCACAACAATGTGCCTCAAAACCAAACAGGAGGAAAACAGTATTTATACCTCCAGGAGGAAAGCCTTATTTATGTCTCTAAGAAGAAGACTATATATGGGAGTTAGCAATGGTATTGGTAAACATGAGCACTTTGGAGCTGCTGCAGCTCACTAGAATATATATGATAGCCATGGAATAAGTACATATATGTTACCTAGCACAAGATGTATGGCAAATGTATCATCACCAAGCCACAATGTACAGCATCAAACACACAAGCAAGTCATTTTGGGTGGGGAGAAGAAAAAAAAAACACCACAAAAAACTCACATTGAGCCTTAGCCCCTAGCCATTGTTTCCATGCATTTGCCAGGTCTGGTGATTTAGGTTTTTCTCATCTGTACAAATAAGTCCATTTTGTGGGTATCTTGTTATTGCCAAAATGTTTGGAACCATCAGACCAAAACTGTTGAATTTTTAAAAATCTTTTTTTATTGTTTATCAAAAGCAGCAAAACAAAAACAACCCATTGACAGTGCGAGTCATATGCGGGTTACATCAGGCCATATCAGAGAAATAAAAGATGAAACAAAGTCAAATAAATAGTAGACATATAGTCATTCAGTAGTATGAAGAACATACAGGATTGCATCATAAGTTGACCAAGTCACACACATAAAATATATCGACCCATATGAAATCTGAAACCATGGCTGCACAAAGCATCACAGAGGTGTGGTGTGGGGGAACCACAAGCACATATCCGAATATCTATCAGAGGGAGTCCACAATGCTGGGAGATACATCCAGATTATTAATGGCCTTGGGGAGCCAGCACACACTCTAGCACTCTCCATTCTGTCAGCACAGTAGAAGAAAAGTTCCAGGTTCTTTTGGCTGTGTCAAAATGCCTATTAGAAACGCCAAGTAAACTCTTAAACACACAATATATGGTAGCAGAGTTCAACCAGCCCCAACCTGGAAAGAAGCTTGTGGTACACTAGGAACCAATGCTTACAAACGCCTGCAAATGCATGCAACTGCTTGAGGAGTTTGATATGGACAGCAACAATATAATGCACTGACCAGCATGAAAGAGTCCTCAGGATTCAGTGTAAAAATGCTGCAAGGTGGGTTTTGCAAGCAGTAAAAAACATGGGGGGGGGGGGGGGGGAATTACTGCCAAACCATTTCTCACACTTAACACAAATGTCTCACAAGCAGTGATTTTCACTCAAGACATTTCCCACATTTCCCACACGCAACACACGAATAGGGCTTCTCACCAGTATGAGATCTCATTGCTGACAAGCTGTGATTTCAGTACAGAACATTTCCCACATGCGGAACAGGAATAAGACCCTCCAGCAGGGAAAGAGCTGTGCGGAGTATGAGGCCCCTCAGAGTTAGACAAGTGAGGAAAGTCTGGGGAATATTTGGGGTAAATAGGATATCTGCAGGAGACTCTTGTCCAATGACCTCATTATCCATTGTACAGTCTGTGGATACAGAGAGAAGAGTCTGAGAGGTTCCTGATGCCAGGACTCCACTCTGCAAATATAGAAACATCACTTCCTGTTTGAGAATTCTGCGGGGAGGAACAATTATCATTAAAGATAGTCAGTGAGCTGCTGAGAAGATACAGATTGGAAATGGACCAGATGCAGCATCTGTGTAACTTTGCATATAATCCTACTAATATTATAAATGTGAAAGTTTGGATGCTTGTTACTGGCAGTCCCATTTCTATGGGCGTGCAAAACGTGAAATTGCCCGGGGTGCACGATTGTGTGGTCAGGTGAGCAGGCGCAGCAGCCGGGGGAGCGGACATAATAGTTACAACTCACCTTCTTCAGCCGTTCCCCCGCAGCTTCAATGTCTTTCCTCTCCCGGCGTCCGTCGCATGGTAACAGCGCCCCCTGTGATGACGTACCGCATGGCATCACAGGGGGCGCTGTTACTAATGAGATAGATGCCGGGAAAGGAAGGACATTGAAGCTGCGCGGGTTCGGCGGAAGCAGGTGAGTTATAACCATTATGTCCGCTCCCCCGCCTACCACACAACTGCGGGAACCTACCTAACCTAAACTGCGGGAACCTACCTATCTAACCTAAACTGCGGGAACCTACCTATCTAACCTATACTGGGGGCACCTACCCATCTAACCTATACTGGGGGCACCTACCCATCTAACCTATACTGGGGGCACCTACCCATCTAACCTATACTGGGGGCACCTACCCATCTAACCTATACTGGGGGCACCTACCCATCTAACCTATACTGGGGGCACCTACCTAACCTAAACTGCGGGAACCTACCTATCTAGCCTAAACTGCAGGAACCTACCTAACCTAAACTGCGGGAACCTACCTATCTAATCTATACAGGCGGTACCCACCCATCTAACCTATACTGGGGGAACCTATCTAACCAAAACTGCGGGAACCTGCCTATCTAGCCTAAACTGCGGGAACCTACCTAACTAACCTATACTGGGGGAACCTACCTATGTAACCTATACTGCTGGCACCTACCTATCTAACCTATACTGGAGGCACCTACCTATCTAACCTATACTGGGTCAACCTACTTATCTAACCTATACTGCACTCCCCTACATATCTAACCTATACTGTAGGCACCTACCTATCTAAACTATACTGGGGCACCTACCTAACTAATCCATACTGGTGGTAACTATACGGGCTACCCTATACTGGAGGCACCTACGTAGCTAACCTATACTGCAGGCACCTATGCCTGGCTCCATGGGGGGGGGGGGGGGGGCGCGATTTTTACACCCTCGCCCTGGGTGAAATTTAGCTGAATGGATTTGAATGAAATTTGGTGCACACATAGTACATTACCTGAAATAACATATAAGATACTTTTTATCCCCACAACCAAAAAGTGGGCGGAAACAAATACAAATTTCACAGGAAAAATGTAAACTGCAGCCATTCTTACACTGTTAATGGCAGGGTTCTCAAACTTTGCACAGTTGGTCACTGAGTGACTGGGATTAATATTCAGAAAAGTGAGAGGAGCCTAAAAAAAGCCAATCAAAAATTGACCTATTGATTTTCAAAGGGAATATTTCATTGCTGCCTTTCTTGCACGGTTAATGGCACAAGCCTCAAACCTGGTACAGTTGGTCAATGAGTGACTGGGGTTCAAATTCAGAAAAAGGGGTGGAGCCACAAACAGCCAATCAGATTTATTTAATTTCAATGCATATTATCGATGCCAAAGACCACAAAGCTCACAAACTAGGTCATTGAGTAACTGCTTGTTCACAGAGGAGTTTTCTGGATTTTTTTAAGTGCAGGCGATTAGTACACAATCGCTCTAAAAGCGCTTACACTATGCTTTCCAATGAGATCGTTCTCATTGAGGCGTTCCGTTTGCTTCCCGCTGACTAAAGCGCTGCATGGGCCATTTTCAGGGCGATTTGCCCTGAATGGAAGGTATAAGAAAACCGCAAAACGCTTACAAAATCGCTGTGTGCAGCGATTGCGTTTTTAAGAATAAATATATTGTATTCTTTTCCTGGTTAAAGAGTGCACTTCCTGACTTGCGTCGGGGAGTGAATTAAAAAAAACGCTCTGGAAAAGCGCTTAGAAAATGTGAACAAGGCCTAATTGTGTGTTAGGGTTAGAAAAAGTGGGCGGAGCCAACACCAACCAAACACATACCCGCGCAACACTAGGCCATCAGCGAGTTTTAATATAATTTGCCCACATTGTGCAGCTGCGCCTCTCGTGAATACTCCAATTTTTTTATTAAAAACAAGCCTGTTTAGGACCTAGAATGGAAAGAGCAGGTACATAGCGGGTAACTTGTTAAGTACAGTACACCCTTGTACCAAACACACTGTGCCAAAGGTCACTACCACCACATGCGGGACGGGGACATCCACTCCCCCTCCAGTTCCCTGCTCACCAGATTCCTTCTCGTCTCTATGCGTATCAATAAACATCCAGTATCTGTAAGCATAACACACAAGTCCTTCTCATAACGTAAAAATGCTTTTTAATCTGGCTTGGCAGCCCCGAATAAAATATGTGTACCATATATCAATATAAAAGAAGCGTATCTCACAAATCCTACATGCGGCGATTAGGTCTTTTCACCTCCCTGCTCGTGCTCCGTCCTCCGTGCAGCGGAGCCTAGACACGCACGCTACCTGGACAACACTGGACGGAGCACGAGCGGAGAGGTGGAAAGACCTGATCGCAGCATGTACTATTTGTGAGATACGCTTCTTTTATATTGATATATGGTACGCATATTTTATTTGGGGCTGCCGAGCCAGATTAAAAAGCATTTTTACGCTATGAGAAGCACTTGTGTGTTATGCTTACAGTTACTGGATGTTTATTGATACGCATAGAGACGTGAAAGAATCTGGTGAGCAGGGAACTGGAGGGGGGGGGGGTGGATGTCTCCGTCCCGCATGTGGTGGTGGTAGTGACCTTTGGCACAGTGTGTTTGGTACAAGGGTGTACTGTGCATAACAAGTTACCCGCTATGTACCTGCTCTTTCCATTCTAGGTCCTAAACAGGCTGGTTTTTTAATCAAAATTTGGAGTATTCACGAGAGGCGCAGCTGCACAACGTGGACTTTGGAGCGAGGAAAGGACTTTTTTTTTACCTCTATAGGCAGCACGCAGCGAACTAGAACTTGGTGATATTGAGGTGGTAAGCGCTGTATCATTTTTAATAAATGAATATAATTTGCACCATCTCAGAGTTATTGGCATGTCACTGACCATCACTTGTTAAGTTAGCAGCCTGATAGAGAACTGCAAAAGGTTGTGGTCATTACAGGCGGCCAATCACATAACAATAACTTTGCATGCAAATTCTCTGCATCTTGGAATTTGGAAAATTAATTTCCTGAGAAATGTGATTAGCTGCATACAATTTACATTACATTTGCATACAATTACAGAGTTATTTTCATCTCATTAACCTCCCCTCACAAAGCATTGGCTGCACATGGAAAAGCAGTAAATTGTAGAGCTTGATGAGACAATGGAAGCAATGTGTTACTCTTGTGACAACAGACCTATATGTACTTATAGCAAGAAATCTTTGTTAGGTTTGTAGAGCAATGTGGTGTCACGTAAGGGGCCCATACATCACACGACTTGGCAGCCTACCAACCACCTGATTCGATTATTATAATAGAATTGGATGAAAAATCAGTGCCACCAAGTGCATGCCCGACTGGCAATGCGACCAATATCGGGATGAAAATTGGTCACATTCTCGATTGCATATGCTGCAAAATGTTGGGTCAACTTGCTCGATTGAGTGGGAACGGCGTGCAACTTTGCGACGATTGACAAATGCGATGAAACCCTCAGGTGCTGTCCCCCCAATAAAAAATGTCCCCCCGGTGCCCAGTGTAACGTATACATTAGCTGTCCGCGTCCTGTGCTTGTTCCTCCACTGCTCCGGGTGCATTCTCCTCTCCATACACGCACGCCCGTCGGGGGTGGTGGGGTGGCGAGGCGGCGGATGCGGCACACAAGGCCAATTCTGAATCGATTCAGATTGTACCTTTATCTCTCTCTCTTGTTCCTAATTGTGCAGATGCGCATATTATGACATTACTCAACATGAAATTATTGGAGCTGGGAGGTAGGGGAATTATCCATTTATGTCATGGGAACCCAAACCACTAATACTTCTGTATTTCTTAGGGCTTGTTTAAACTACGTTTTTTTTTTTTTTCCATTTTTTAAGTGCTAATCATTTTCAAAATTGCCCTGAAAGTGCAATGATTCTCTATGACAGAGTTCACATCTGAGTGGTTTGTTTCCGATCTGCTCAGAAAAGCTGTGCATGGGCCATTTTTGAAGAGCGTTTGCCTCAATGGAAGGTATAGGAAAAACGCAAACTCACAAAATCGCTTTGTGCAGCGATTGCATTTCATCCGGGAAAAGAATAAATACAATGTATTTATTCTTAAAAACGCAAAGAGTTCACTTCCTGACTGACGTCTGGAAGTGGAAAACTGCAATCGCTCGGCAAAACCACTTAGAAAAGCGGTAAAAATATAGATAGATATACACACATATACATATACACACACACCGCGCAGGTAATCGTTGAGAATAGGATATAAAAAAAAAAAAAAAAAAAACTGCCACAAAAATGTGAACAAGGCCTAACAGACGTCAATCCCTCCCCCTTCCCTGTGAGGCTGTACATCGTAATGCTGATCTCCCTCCAAGCCCCCCTGGCAGTTCTGCAGGCACAGCACAGCCCTCCAAACCACAGTGCACACTAGCTATAAGCTGGCTGGAGGGAGAGGCCTCGGAGATCTCACAGAGCTACAGCCGGCAGCCTCACAGGGAGGGGGGGGGGGGGGGGGGGGGGAGGAGCCTCGGAGATCTCACAGAGCTACAGCCAGCAGCCTCACAGGGGAGGGGGCGGAGCCTCGGAGATCTCACAGAGCTATAGCCAGCAGCCTCCCAGGGGAGGGGGAGGACCTCGGGAATCTAACAGTTATGCTAGAAATACACCATACTTTTTTTCAGCAGATGGTTTGATAGATAATTTCCGACATGTCTGATCGATTTCTCATAGAAGTGAATGTAAATTGATAAGAAAAATTAATGGGAAAAAATGATCGGAAAACTAATCGAAAATAAGATCAGACAGTAAATCGACTGAAATATCTCATGGTGTATTCCCAGCATTACAGCCAGCAGCCTCCCAGGGAGGGGGGAGTGACATCAGCTAGAAATCAGCTGCTACAGTTTGACTCTGCAGGGAATGGATAGCACCACTGTCGGTAACTGAGCTGGTGAGGAGACTCCCATTCTTGAATTTAGGCTGATCAGTGTACATGCAGAATTGCCCCATTCCCACGACAGAACAAGTTATTTTTGACTCAATTGGTAAAACCTACGAATTTGAAGGTCACAGATTGTGCTGCCCTGAAGCCGCAGGAAGAGTCAGAGCTGTGTGCAGTAGCTCCGCCTCTTACACAAGTCAATCTAGCAGATCTCCACCTCTCCCAGACCCCATCAGCCCTCTGTCATGCTTTATACCGCCCCCTCATGCGCACGACACCACCCTCGCTCTGTGTCCAGTACGATAGTTGGGGCAGGGTGGCACGGACTAGCGTGCATGACCAGGCGCATATCATTACCATAATATTAGTCAGGCTGGAGCCGTGACCCGGAAACAGGAAAAATGTGTCCCGGCCATTCTATCCAGGAAGTCCTGGATTTTAAAACCTTATAAAACTAAAGGGCTCTGAGGGGCGGTAAGAAGGGGGAGAGCGTCTATAAAGTAAGTGCTTCACAGACTTTTTTTTTTTTTAAAGGGGAACTGAAGAGATAGGTATATGGAGGCTGCCATGTTTATTTCCTTTTAAGCAATACCAGTTGCCTGGCAGCCCTGCTGGACTACTATTTCTCTGCAGTAGTATCTGAATAACACCAGAAACAAGCTTGCAGCTAGTCTTGTCAGATCTGACTTTAACCACTTGAGGACCGCCCCCAGCCGATGGGCGGCGGCAAAGTCCGGGCCCAAACGACCGCAATACGCCCATCGGCGGGGGCGGCTGCGTGGGTGGCTATGCGGCGATCGCGTCATTCGTGACGCGATCAGCCGCCGGGGACTGGCTCCGCCCACCGCTCGTAGTAACCCGCCGGCCGTTCGGAAGCGCCGGCGGGTTACTAGCACCCGGATCGCCGCATGGAAATAGTATAATAGGCTTTGTAATGTATACAAAGCCTATTATACTGGCTGCCTCCTGCCCTGGTGGTCCCAGTGTCCGAGGGACCACCAGGGCAGGCTGCAGCCACCCTAGTCTGCACCCAAGCACACTGATTTCCCCCCCCCCCCCCCGATCGCCCACAGCACCCCTCAGACCCCCCCCTGCCCACCCCCCAGACCACTGTTTGCACCCAGTCACCCCCCTAATCACCCATCAATCACTCCCTGTCACTATCTGTCAACGCTATTTTTTTTTTTATCCCCCCCCCCTGCCCACTGCCCCCTCCTGATCACCCCCCCACCCCTCAGATTCTCCCCAGACCCCTCCCCCCCAGACCCCTCCCCCCCGTGTACTGTATGCATCTATCCCCCCTGATCACCTGTCAATCACCTGTCAATCACCCGTCAATCACCAGTCAATCACCCCCTGTCTCTGCTACCCATCAATCAGCCCCTAACCTGCCCCTTGCGGGCAATCTGATCACCCACCCACACCAATAGATCGCCCGCAGATCCGACATCAGATCACCTCCCAAATCCATTGTTTACATCTATTCTCTCCTCTAAACACCCACTAATTACCCATCAATCACCTATCAATCACCCCCTATCACCACCTGTCACTGTTACCCATCAGATTAGACCCTAATCTACCCCTTGCGGGCACCCAATCACCCGCCCACACGCTCAGATTGCCCTCAGACCCCCCTTTATCAATTCGCCAGTGCAATATTTACATCTGTTATTCCCTGTAATAACCCACTGATCACCTGTCACTGCCACCCATCAATCACCCCCTGTCACTGCCACCCATCAATCAGCCCCTAACCTGCCCCTTGCGGGCAATCTGATCACCCACCCACACCAATAGATCGCCCGCAGATCCGACATCAGATCACCTCCCAAATCCATTGTTTACATCTATTCTCTCCTCTAAACACCCACTAATTACCCATCAATCACCTATCAATTACCCCCTATCACCACCTGTCACTGTTACCCATCAGATTAGACCCTAATCTGCCCCTTGCGGGCACCCAATCACCCGCCCACACCTCAGAACGTCCTCAGACCCCAGCCCTGATCACCTCGCTAGTGCATTGCTTGCATCTATTTCCCCCCTCTAATCACACCTTGAGACACCCATCAATCACCTCCTGTCACCCCCTAGCACACCTACCCATCAGATCAGGCCCTAATTTGCCCCGTGTGGGCTCCTGATCACTCGGCCAAACCCTCAGGTCCCCCTCAGACCCCCTTCCGATCACCTCCCCAGTGCATTGATTGCATCTATTTTCCCCTCTAACCGCCCCCTGAGACACCCATCAATCACCTCCTGTCACCCCCTAGCACTCCTATCCATCAGATCAGGCCCAAAACATCCTGTCATCTAAGAGGCCACCCTGCTTATGACTGGTTCCACAAAATTTGCCCCCTCATAGACCACCTGTCATCAAAATTTGCAGATGCTTATACCCCTGATCAGTCATTTTGAGAAATTTGGTTTCCAGACTACTCACAGTTTTGGGCCCGTAAAATGCCAGGGCAGTATAGGAACCCCACAAGTGACCCCATTTTAGAAAGAAGACACCCCAAGGTATTCTGTTAGGAGTATGGTGAGTTCATAGAAGATTTTATTTTTTGTCATAAGTTAGCGGAAAATGACACTTTGTGAAAAAAAAACAATTAAAATCAATTTCCGCTAACTTGTGACAAAAAAAAAAAAAAATCTTCTATGAACTCACCATCCTCCTAACGGAATACCTTGGGGTGTCTTCTTTCTAAAATGGGGTAATTTGTGGGGTTCCTATACTGTCCTGGCATTTTAGGGGCCCTAAACCGCGAGGAGTAGTCTTGAAACGAAATTTCTCAAAATGACCTGTGAAATCCTAAAGGTACTCATTGAACTTTGGGCCCCTTAGCGCAGTTAGGGTGCAAAAAAGTGCCACACATGTGGTATCGCCGTACTCAGGAGAAGTAGTATAATGTGTTTTGGGGTGTATTTTTCCACATACCCATGCTGAGTGGCAGAAATATCTCTATAAATAGACAATTGTGTGTAAAAAAAAATAAAACAATTGTCATTTATGGAGATATTTCTCCCACCCAGCATGGGTATGTGTAAAAATACACCCCAAAACACATTATACTACTTCTCCTGAGTACGGCAATACCACATGTGTGGCACTTTTTTGCAGCCTAACTGCGCTAAGGGGCCAAAAGTCCAATGAGCATCTTTAGGCTTTACAGGGGTGCTTACAATTAGGCACCCCCCAAAATGCCAGGACAGTGAACACACCCCACAAATGACCCCATTTTGGAAAGTAGACACTTCAAGGTATTCAGAGAGGAGCATAGTGAGTCCGTGGCAGATTTCATTTTTTTTTGTTGCAAGTTAGAAGAAATGGAAACTTTTTTTTTTTCTTTTTTTTTGTCAGAAAGTGTCATTTTCCGCTAACTTGTGACAAAAAATAAAATCTTCTATGAACTCACCATGCCTCTCACTGAATACTTTGGGATGTCTTCTTTCCAAAATGGGGTCATTTGGGGGGTATTTGTACTATCCTGGAATTTTAGCCCCTCATGAAACCTGACAGGTGCGCAGAAAAGTCAGAGATGCTTGAAAATGGGAAAATTCACTTTTGGCACCATAGTTTGTAAACGCTATAACTTTTACCCAAACCAATAAATATACACTGAATGGGTTTTTTTTTTAATCAAAAACATGTTTGTCCACATTTTTCGCGCTGCATGTATACAGAAATTTTACTTTATTTGAAAAATGTCAGCACAGAAAGTTAAAAAAATCATTTTTTTGCCAAAATTCATGTCTTTTTTGATGAATATAATAAAAAGTAAAACTCGCAGGAGCAATCAAATAGCATCAAAAGAAAGCTGTATTAGTGACAAGAAAAGGAGGTAAAATTCATTTAGGTGGTAGGTTGTATGACCGAGCATTAAACCGTGAAAGCTGCAGTGGTCTGAATGGAGAAAAAGGCTCTGGTCCTTAAGGGGCGAAAAGACTGTGGTCCTGAAGTGGTTAAAGTCTGAAATACCTGATCTGCTGAATGCTTGTTCAGGGGCTATGGACAATAGTATTAGAGGCAGAGGATCAGCAGGGCTGCCAGGCAACTGGTATTGCTTAAAAGGAAACAAACATGGTAGCCTCCATATACCTCTCTTTCAGGTCCCCTTTAAATAGAATTTCACTTCAGACTCTCTTTAATAGGCAAACAATCGGGGCGTGCGTGTAGAGAGAGCAGAGAGCGCCCAGAGCCAGCAGGGACAAGCGGAGGCCACAGACAGGTAATGTAACACATACACTGGGCACCGTGGTGGTGGTGGGGGGGGGGGCATGTATGGAGAGCGGAGAGCGCCCAGAGCCAGCAGGGACAAGCGGAGGCCACAGACAGGTAATGTAACACATACACTGGGCACCGTGGTGGTGGGGGGGGGGGGGGGCATGTATGGAGAGCGGAGAGCGCCCAGAGCCAGCAGGGACAAGCGGAGGCCACAGACAGGTAATGTAACATACACTGGGCACCGTGGTGGTGGTGGGGGGGGCATGTATGGAGAGCGGAGAGCGCCCAGAGCCAGCAGGGACAAGCGGAGGCCACAGACAGGTAATGTAACACATACACTGGGCACCGTGGTGGGGGGGGGGGGCACATGTATGGAGAGCGGAGAGCGCCCAGAGCCAGCGGGACAAGCGGAGGCCACAGACAGGTAATGTAACACATCCACTGGACACTGTGGTGGTGGGGGGGGGGGGGGGGACACACATGTATGGAGAGCGGAGAGCGCCCAGAGCCAGCGGGGACAAGCGGAGGCCACAGACAGGTAATGTAACACATACACTGGACACTGTGGTGGGGGAGGGGGGGGGGGGGACACATGTATGGAGAGCGCCCAGAGCCAGCGGGACAAGCGGAGGCCACAGACAGGAAATGTATCACTTACACTGGGCGGGGGGGGGGGACATTTAACATTGGGGGGGCAGCGCTGGGGGTTTCATCGATCGTCCCAAAATTGCACGCCACGCACCTGATCGAGCAAGTCAACCCAACATCTTGCAGCACGTGCTATTCACTTATGCCACCTATTTGTCCTGAAATTGGTTGCATTGTCTGTCGGGCATGCACTTGGCATCACAGAATTTCATCTGATTCGATTATAATAATCAAATCAGATGGCTGACTGGCCGCCAAGTCGCCTGATGTATGGATACCTTTAGAGGCAGAGGTTTAGCAGGACTGCCAGGCAATGTGTATTGTTTAAAATAAAAATAAAAAATGTCAGCCTCCATGTCTCTCACTACAGGTGTGCTTTAATTAGAGTAACATCAAAAACTTAGTGGAGGAACAGAAATGTGCATGGGGATTGCTTTAGGAGGCCGTGTTCCTCTGTAAAGTTACAATAGGGAATGAAGAGAATAATGGCCATATTTAATGTGCAAGCATGTGAGGGTAGTTAGGGTTAATGTCACTGCAATATGTTGGGGGTACAGATGCATTGGGAGCAGTTTACCAGCATCAGCACAAGGATACAGTAAGTGGGGAAGTGGATACTGGTCACTAGGAACACATGCAAGGCAGCCAGGTGATGGGAGACAAATACGGAGATGGCACAGAGTGGGAATGATGACACAGATATGGTTATGCAGGAATGGATTACACACAACCAAGGGGCAGACCCGATTGCTCCAGGCAGCCATGTAGTTTATCTTACTTGTCGGAGGGAATGCGCATGTCACAAGGCAGCTCATCACCTTTCACATCATAACAGCTCTTTAGTAATGGCTTCTGCACCAATGGAGTAGGATGTGCAAGGATCCACTTTGGAGTAACAAGTATTTGCAAACACTCCACACGATCCGCACCATCAAAAAGTCCACTTTATTCAATCCATAAAATACATATTAAAATCCATGTGGGTAAGTATCTGATGACGCACAAGCGTCTTGGACTCCCTCCATCCTTTGGCAAATCATAACGAACCCTCAGTGTGCACCTGAATGTCATCCTGGCCCCTCCTCTCTAGCCTCCAGAGTAACCTTCTCGCTGTCACCCATTTCTGCTAAGCGGAACCCTCTGCCTGCCTCAGCTAGCACCCTCACCTGTCTCTCCCACCCCATCACCTACTGTCAGCCGCAGCCAGCACCCTCACCTGTCTCACCATCCCTCACCCTCTTCCAGCACCCTCACCTGTCTCTCCCACCCATCACCTACTGTCAGCCGCAGCCAGCACCCTCACCTGTCTCACCATCCCTCACCCTCTTCCAGCACCCTCACCTGTCTCTCCCACCCATCACCTACTGTCAGCCTCAGCCAGCACCCTCACCTGTCTCTCACCATCCATCACCCTCTGCCAGCCTAAGCCAGCACCCTCACCTGAGACAGAGAGACTCCCACCCATCACCCACTGTCAGCAACAGCCAGCATCCTCACCTCTCTCTCTCTCTCAACATCCATCACCCTCTGCCAGCACTCATCTCATGTCTCAGCCAGCACCATCATCTCTTACCACCCTCTGCCAGCCTCCTCACCTGTCTCTCCCACTGTCAGCCTCAGCCAGCACCCTCACCTGTCTCTCCCACCCATTACCCTCTGCCAGCTTCAGCCAGCACCCTCACCTGTCTCTCCCACCCTTCACCAGTCTCAGCCAGCACCCTCACCTGTCTATCCCACCCATCACCCTCTGCCAGCACCCTCACCTGTCTCTCTCACCCTCATCTGCCTCTCCCCATCCAGCTCCCTTAGCCAGCCTCACCCAGCAGCGGTGTAGCAATAGGGGTTGCACAAGTCTCGACCACACCGGGGCCCTGTAGGGCCTTCCCTCAACCTCAGTATTAGCTCTTTATTGGGACCCAATGTAAAAAACTTGCACTGGGGTCCCTAGCTCCTTAGCTATGCCACTGACACCCAGCACCCTCATTCCCCAAGCGTGTGTGTGCACATACACTCACTAGGGGTACTTTGCAGAGATGGAGTAGCAATAAGGGGTACTTGGTTTAAAAATAGTTGAGAAACACTGTTGTATACCATATGCCGGGCCGGTTCTAGACTTTTTGCCACCTGAGGCAAACTTGTGATGATGCAGGCGCTAACCCCCCCCCCCCCCCCCCCCGCATTTGTAATGATCACACGGCACCTGCCAGAGGAGGGGGGGGGGCACGATTTCTTCCCTCTCCTGGGGTCCCCCTCCGGTGCTCTTCCCCCTCCATTCAGAACAGCTGACCTGTGCCTCCGGATAAGGCTATAGTCCACAACTGCAATGGAAGAAGGATCTGGGCACCAGGAAAGTTGCACTAAAGCAAACAAACACAAGCGGGTGTGTTGGTGGTCTGACAGATGTTTCGCGGGTCTAACTCTCTTCTTCAGAGACCAGCACAGCAGTGTTACAAAACACAGCAATATATGCATGAAGTTAGGCAATTAACAGGAGGAACTTACCGATGCAACCATTTCCCATTACTGGGCGCCACCCCCTCCAGCGTGCCTAATGCAAAACAGTATCAATGGGAAAGATGTTGTGTGTCAGCCTCGTTAGTAACCATAGCAACAATGCTGCATCGGGATCCGCCCTGCCTGGAAAATACAAAGGAAATTAGGTTAAAAAGTAAAACAAAAAAAAAAACACGTTGCCAGCAAATATATACAGAACACGCCTATTAGAGCACATTAGGCTAATTGTGGAAAGGGGGTACATCTAAACAGCAATTGTACATTTGGCATTACCCATGACCACACCCACATTCTGATGCATGACCACATCCATTTTGTCTAAAGCTGGATCCCCACCATAAGTGCTTTTCTGAGCGCTTGCCGAGTGTAAATCACTCCCTTTCACTTTCATTAAAACCGCTGCAAAAATCACTAAAAAAAAAATAAAAAAAAAATTATAAAATAGATGCTTATGCAATATGCGCGAATTTGGTGATTTTTTTCTGTGATTTTAATGAAAGTGTGAAAGTGAATGGGAGCGATTTTTAAAAAGCACCCAGAAAGTGCCCCACAATCACAAGTGCTCAGAAAAGCGATTATACTGTGGAATTAAAGGAGACAAAAAAAATATTTGTCTCCAGGCACTGAAAATCTTACTGCAGCAGAAGAGCATAGCGCAGCAGAAGCAGTGCTTTCACCTCCCGTCTGGAGTCCAGCGCTCTGCGACCATCCTGTCTGTCTCCTGCACCCTCTAGTGCTGGCACCTCACTCTCCTCATGTTGTGGACTCTGCCAGAAAGGTGAGATCCCAGCCTCTGCTGCACTATACTCTGCATTTACACACTGGGCAGGGGGAGTGCGGGGAGGGGGTGCGCCATGAAATGTCACAGGATCGGTGGGTTATTTGTATCTTAGGGACTCCCTATACCTCCTGATTTGGCTTAGGAAAGCAGATATTATTAGGATTTAGTATTTATATAGTGCCGACATCTTACGCAGCGTTACACATATTGTCTTGTCACTAACTCTCCCTTGGAGGAGCTCACAATCTAGTCCCTACCATAGTCATGTATGTATGTATGTATGTATGTATGTATGTATGTATGTATGTATGTATGTATGTATGTATGTATGTATGTATGTATGTATGTATGTATGTATGTATGTATGGTGTACTGTAGAGGACAGCATGTGCCTCCTTATATGGCACATGGCTTATATTCTCGTGTGTGTGGCGTCGGAGCAATTATACCCCACCCCAGTATAGGTAGCTGTCCCCCCACCTCCTCCAGCACCGGTAGCCCGGTGCCCCCCACACAGGTAGCCAGGTGGCTGCCCAGCCCACTTACCCACCGTCTCCTTCAGTATAGATAGCCAGGTGGCTGTTAACCAATTACACTCCAGTACAAGTAGCTAGACGACTGTTACCACCCTTCACCGACATGGCCCAGTTATCAGGCCTAAGAGTTGGCTTGCAGCCACGCCATTTACTCTCTTAGCTTTAGACACTAAACATGTTGTGTTATTTCTGTTTAAACAGACCAGCAGGGCCGCCAGGCAAATGGTATTATTTAACTGCAGTAGAGTCTAAATCACAGCAGAAACAACCATACAGTTAATCTTGTCAAATTTGAAAAAGAAAAAAAACATACTGGGGTTGACACACTTATCCAAATCGCTCCAAAAGTTGAGGAAGCTCATTGGAAGTATTCACAACACATTTTAGGCTAATTTGTAAGTGGAGGCCTGGGGCCCCGACGCAGCGGACCGCGGGTCGGGTCCTGCAAGGGGCCCCCAGGCCGGAGGCCTGGGGCCCCGACGCAGCGGACCGCGGGTCGGGTCCTGCAAGGGGCCCCCAGGCCGGAGGCCTGGGGCCCCGACGCAGCGGACCGCGGGTCGGGTCCTGCAAGGGGCCCCCAGGCCGGAGGCCTGGGGCCCCGACGCAGCGGACCGCGGGTCGGGTCCTGCAAGGGGCCCCCAGGCCGTCCTTGTAGAGTGAATTAAGTGTAGGTCACAAAGGTTCCGTTCCGTTCCGTTCCGTTCCTTGACCTTTAAGCTGCAGTGGCCCATTTTACAAAATGTCCTGGTCTTTAAGGGGGGGGGGGGGTAAAGCCTGTGGTTCTGTAATCATACAAGGGGGGGGGGGTAATAGTATGGCAGGACATGACTTCAAACAAACAAAAAGAGTTTAACATACCTTCAGTAATGTCTTTTCCAGAAGTCAGAAAGATAGCACCCCTAATGAGACTTGTCTCACTCCCTAACTGAGGACAGGAAGCTGAAATAGATAAAAATTTGCATACAAGATAGGCAGCAGTATAACAGGGAGCTAGTACCTCCAGCACTTCAGTAATAAAAGACACAGACAGCCATTGATGCTGAAAATACACTTTAATTGTTAACCCTAAGATAGGGTGGGTTGTAGGGGTGCTGTCCTCTTGACTTCTGGAAAGGACGTTACCGAAGGCAAGTTGATATTTCCCAGAGAGTCATTCGGACAGCACCCCTAATGAAAAAAATATACAAGAAATTATTTTTAGGAAGGGACTACAGCCTGTAACACTTCTTTTCTACCAAAACTTAAATCTGCACTGGCCAGAATATTAAGTCTATAGTGTTTAACTAAAGTGTTGTGACTGGACCAAGTCGCAGATCTGCTCAATAGTGGCCCCTGCCCTCTGCCCAAAAAGCTGATATTCCTCTTGTAGAATGAGCTTTAATTGAAGATGATAGCTGTTTATTCTGAGTCCTGTAGGTAGAAGCAATGGTCTGCTTAATCCCATCTAAACAATGTACCTCTAGAAGCTTTATTTCCTCTGAATCTGCCAACAAAGATAACAAACATTGCCTCTGTCTTCCTCCAAGGTTTAGTCATTTCCAAGTACTGAATGAGATACCTGACATCCAAGCAATGTAAATGTTTTTCTTTTTCATTAGTTGGATTTTCACAGAAGGAAGGTATGAAGATATCCTGAGTCCAGTGAAACTTGGATACTACTTTAGGGAGTAAATTAATATCTGGGCGTAACGCAATTCTATCATCCGCAATTATGCAGTAGGTTCTTTTATGGGTAACGCCTGAATCTCCCCTATTCTCCTAGCTGTTGTAATAGCTATAAGGAATGCTGTTTTTAATGATAGAGATTTTTCCAATCTCTGTTCAATTGGTTCAAATGGAGGTTCACATAATCCTTGTAAGACCGTATTCAAGTCCCAGACTGGAACTCTAGACCTGATCACTGGTTTTAACCTTTTCAGCGCCTGAAAAAAAAAAAAAAAAATACAAATAAATTCTTCTTGAGCAAGTTTCCGCTCCAGAAAAACACTGCAGATACTTGAACCTTCAGAGTACTTATACTCAATCCTTTCTTGTATCCACTCTGAAGGAATTCTAAAACTGAAGATGATGATCTGGCCCCTAGTGATCTTTCTGTACACCAAGCATTAAACACCATCCAGGCTGGCAGATCTGTCGAGTGACTTACTTTCTACTTTGAATCAAAGTCTTTCAAACCATTGGAAAAACCGTTTAGCCTTCAAGATGCTCCATTCAGGCTCCATGCTGAATGGTGAAGGAGCTCCAGGTTTGGGTGAAAAACTGGTCCCTGCATTAACAGATCTGGTTGTAGTGGAAGTATAATGGGATCTGACACTGCTATAGTCTGTAGTAACGTAAACCATGGTCTCTTTGGCCATAGGGGGGCAATGAGAATAACCCAGGCCTGATCCTGTACAATCTTCCTTAGAACTTTTGTTAAGTGGTATGGGT
This sequence comes from Hyperolius riggenbachi, assembly GCF_040937935.1. Classification (NCBI taxonomy): domain Eukaryota; kingdom Metazoa; phylum Chordata; class Amphibia; order Anura; family Hyperoliidae; genus Hyperolius; species Hyperolius riggenbachi. The sequence goes on from NC_090655.1 coordinate 255,385,817, forward strand.
GGAAACGCGTACATCAGTTTCGATCCCCAGTTTATTGATAATGCATCCACTCTCCAAGGATTGTCCTGCGGATAAAGGGAACAAAACCTGAGACATTTTGCATTGTTCTTCCTGGCAAACAAATCCACCTCTGGATTTCCCCACCGATCTACAACCTGTTGGACTATGTAGTGGTTGAGAGACCATTCGTTCTGATCCAGTCTTTTCCTGCTCAGAAAGTCTGCCAGACAATTTGATGTGCTCCTCAGATGCACAGCTGTCAAAGATTTGACATTATTCTCTGCCCAAAACAGAATCTGAGAAGTCTGGGACCACAAAGTCACACTCCTTGTTCCACCTTGCCTGTTCAGATAGGCTACAACACAGCTGTGGTCTGTCCTGTTACACGGGTCTCTGAGATGAATACTGAAGTGTTGCAGTGCCTGGCAAACTACTTCTAATTCTCGGTTTGACGAATTCAAACTCATTTTCCTGGACCACTGACCCTGAGGCGGAAGTGAATCCATGTGAGCTCCCCAGCCCCATAAACTGGCGTCCGTAGTCAGAATTTTCAGAGTTGGATAGCTCCATAGGCAACCTACTGAAAGATGTGCATGGTTCTGCCACCATATTAGAGACACCTTCACGTTGTGTGGAATTAACACTTTCTTGTCCAGAATTGATAACCTCCTGTTCCAAGATCTTTGAATCCATAACTGTAGAGGTCTTGCATGAAATTGACTCAACTGAACTACTGGGAAGCAGGCTGTTAATAGTCCCAACAGAGACATAGCTTTTCTCAGAGAAATGGTTCTTGCATTCTGAAATGAAAAAATAGAATTTGTTATACCTGTGATTTTCCTATTAGGCAGAAAAACCCTCATCTATAGTGGAAATGCTGAACCCCAAAAATTCCATGACCTGACTAGGACATAATGACGATTTCTCCCTATTAACAAGCCACCCTAAATCTTGAAGAAACTGTAGGGCTGTCCGAGTCTGGGCAAAAACTGAATTATGTGAAGGAGTCCAGAATAGGAAATCATCTAAGTATCCGATCACATTAACGAATTTCAGTCCAAGCACTGCTAGAACTTCAGCCATCACCTTAGTGAATAACCAAGGCGCAGATGACAATCCGAAAGGTAATGCAGTGAATTGAAAGTGTCTTTCCTTTCCTTCCACCAGAATGGCAAATCTTAGGAACTGTTGAGAGGACAGATGTATTGGTATGTGCCAGTATGCATCCTTGAGGTCCAGAGATGTTAGGAAGCAATCTTTCTGTAGGAGATGAATTAGAGTGAATGTCGTCCATTCTGAACTTTATAGTCCTGTTTAGGCCCTTCAAATTTAGAATGAAGCTAAAACTTCCCTGACAGTTTTTTTTTTAACCAGGAACACTGGAGAGTAGTAGCCGAGACCCTTTTGGCATGATAGGACTTCCCTTATTACTCTTTTATTGGAGAAGAGAGAAAACTTCCTTTTGAAGAAACATAATTCGATCTGGATCTGCTGGTAGGGGAGTGATAAAGAATCTTTGTGGTGGGGAGTGGTCAAACTCTATTCTGTATCCCTCTAAGATGATGTTCAACACCCACTGACTTGTGAACTGTGGCTGCCATGTTTCGAGAGAAAAAAAAACGAGCCAGTCTCCCTCCCACCAGGATCCTGGAGTCATTGCTTGTCTGTTTTATTGGTGGGAGCAAAGTTGGGCTCAAATCATTGTGGCCTGTAAGGAGCCCATCTCTTTTTGTTTGAGGTCTGCTTGTTTCCTGAATCTGTCTTGGGGGTCCATGAAAGGACAGCTTAAACTGATAAGGTCTTTTCTTGGTGGGAAAGTTCTTTTTATTATCAGCAGTTCTATCTAGAGTTTCATCTAGCTTAGAACCAAACAAGAGAGCAACCTCACAAGGGATACCACAACAAAATAAAAAACAAACACTTTTTGCACATGACAAGTCCCACAATTTGGCCCTTCCTGATTAAAAGGATACCTCATTTTAATACAAGCTGGGCATGCAGCAGACCATTATCCCCAGCCTGCATATCAGTAGTGATCGGATGAGATTGCTGGGGCATCAGGTCAGGGGCCCCAGTGCTGGGCATGCAGCAGACCATTATCCCCAGCCTGCATATCAGTAGTGATCGGATGAGATTGCTGGGGCATCAGGTCAGGGGCCCCAGTGCTGGGCATGCAGCAGACCATTATCCCCAGCCTGCATATCAGTAGTGATCGGATGAGATTGCTGGGGCATCAGGTCAGGGGCCCCAGTGCTGGGCATGCAGCAGACCATTATCCCCAGGCTGCATGTCAGTAGTGATCGGATGAGATTGCTGGGGCATCAGGTCAGGGGCCCCAGTGCTGGGCATGCAGCAGACAATTATCCCCAGGCTGCATGTCAGTAGTGATGGGATGAGATTGCTAGGGCATCAGGTCAGGGGCCCCAGTGCTGGGCATGCAGCAGACAATTATCCCCAGGCTGCATGTCAGTAGTGATGGGATGAGATTGCTAGGGCAACAGGTCAGAGGCTCCAGTGCTGGGGTGCAGCAGACCATTATCCCCAGCCTGCATGTCAGTAGTGATTGGATGAGATTGCTAGGGCAACAGGTCAGAGGCTCCAGTGCTGGGCATGCAGCAGACCATTATCCCCAGCCTGCATATCAGTAGTGATCGGAGGAGATTGCTGGGGCATCAGGTCAGGGACCCCAGTGCTGGGCATGCAGCAGACCATTATCCCCAGCCTGCATGTCAGTAGTGATTGGATGAGATTGCTAGGGCAACAGGTCAGAGGCTCCAGTGCTGGGCATGCAGCAGACCATTATCCCCAGCCTGCATATCAGTAGTGATCGGAGGAGATTGCTAGGGCGACAGGTCAGAGGCTCCAGTGCTGGGCATGCAGCAGACCATTATCCCCAGCCTGCATGTCAGTAGTGATTGGATGAGATTGCTGGGGCATCAGGTCAGGGGCCCCAGTGCTGGGCATGTAGCAGACCATTATCTCCTGGCTGCATATCAGTAGTGATCGGATAAGATTGCTGGGGCATCAGGTCAGGGGCTCCAGTGCTGGGCATGCAGCAGACCATTATCCCCAGGCTGCATGTCAGTAGTGATCGGATGAGATTGCTGGGGCAACAGGTCAGAGGCCCCAGTGCTGGGCATGCAGCAGACAATTATCCCCAGGCTGCATGTCAGTAGTGATGGGATGAGATTGCTAGGGCATCAGGTCAGGGGCCCCAGTGCTGGGCATGCAGCAGACCATTATCTCCTGGCTGCATATCAGTAGTGATCGGATAAGATTGCTGGGGCATCAGGTCAGGGGCCCCAGTGCTGGGCATGCAGCAGACCATTATCTCCTGGCTGCATATCAGTAGTGATCGGATGAGATTGCTAGGGCAACAGGTCAGAGGCCCCAGTGCTGGGCATGCAGCAGACCATTATCCCCAGGCTGCATGTCAGTAGTGATTGGATGAGATTGCTGGGGCATCAGGTCAGGGGCCCCAGTGCTGGGCATGCAGCAGACCATTATCCCCAGCCTGCATGTCAGTAGTGATTGGATGAGATTGCTAGGGAGACAGGTCAGGGGCTTCAGGGCTTTACAGATGCATCACTAGGCAATGGCAGAGCAATGCATCTGTAAAGCACTGGGTCCCAAAACTATCCCCTAGCAATCACATCTGATCGCCACAGGCGGCAGTCATTAAAGATTTAGCAGATATAGATATTACAGGGTGGTTCATGCAGCATTATGTACATTTTCAATACAAATGTATGCAGCTTGAAAATGAACCAAATCCTGGAGAGGTAAAACTCAATTGGTCTATTTACAAGCTGCATAAAATGACATAATCCTGCACCAGCTAAAAATGTGTGCACCTCATCGACTATCCCTAATTAGCAGAACTGCCAGGCAACTGGTATTGATTTAAAAGAAAAAAAAAATGAAATTATGTACACTTTCAAGTAAAGTAGCTACTTTTATGCCGAGAAAAAAAAAAAAAAAAAAAAAAAAAAAAAAAAATATTGCTGAAAATCAATTGTGGCATTTGCATGAAGTGTGAAAACTGCCTGAGGGTCTGAACACACTAGTGCACTTCTGTCTGCTGAAAAGTGGACACAAGCACGCTGGTGTGTTCAGGCCCTTACACTGCACAGGTTTTTAAATGCATTACAAAACAAACAAAGAAAAACTCAAAAAGTAATTCAGGCTAGTTCACAGTGGGCATTGTGTTCCCATTGTTATAGCGACTGCAACAGATATAAGCAGTGCCACACGACCCCCACGTTGCCACACACACACACAAACATTTGCAACAAAAACAAGTTAGAGAATGTGCCTGCTCATCCCTACATGCTAATAATATGCATGTCTGGCATAGCTAAAACCAATAGAAAGCATTATATTGATCCAGGTCCTCTATAATGTGTATCTAATTGACCATCTCTATATACACTTAATACACCCCCCCTGTGGTTATCCACTACAGCACATCCATCATGTACTCTTCTGTATAACCCACCCCCCTGCAAAACAACATCCCAAGAGCACCTACCTTAACCTTCCTGGCGGTAAGCCCGAACTGAGTTCGGGCTATGCCGCCGGAAGGCACCGCTCAGGCCCCGCTGGGCCGATTTGCATAATTTTTTTTTTGCTGCACGCAGCTAGCACTTTGCTAGCTGCGTGCAGTGCCCGATCGCCGCCGCTACCCGCCGATCCGCCGCAATTCCTCTCGCCGCGGCCGCCCCCCCCCCAGACCCCGTGCGCTGCCTGGCCAATCAGTGCCAGGCAGCGCTATGGGGCAGATCGGAGTCCCCTCTGACGTCACGACGTCGATGACGTCGGTGACGTCATCCCGCCCGTCGCCATGGCGACGGGGGAAGCCCTCCAGGAGATCCCGTTCTTTGAACGGGATCTCCGGATCTCCGATCGCCGGCGGCGATCGGAGGGGCTGGGGGGATGCCGCTGAGCAGCGGCTATCATGTAGCGAGACTTTGTCTCGCTACATGAAAAAAAAAAAAAAAAAAAAAAAAAAAAAAAAAAAAAATTTAAAAAAAAAAGATTTGCTGCCCCCTGGCGATTTTTTTGCAAACCGCCAGGAGGGTTAAGGAATGCACTACACAGCAGACTGATGCTCTGTGGTCAGAAAACAGCTGATCACGCACAGGTGGGCTTAGCTCAGCCTAAGGCCACATACAGACATCAGACCATAGTCTTTGGAAAATGAAAGATCACAGACCAATCTTACCACCCTTCCTGTAGTATAAGAGCCATACTCTACACAGTCTTTTCTATGGAGCTGCACTCACCATCAGACAGAAATCTTTGCAAGATGCTGCACACACAGATGTACAGACACAAAAGATCAGTATCTGCAGAAGATCTGTTCCTGCCAAAAATCCATTCCTGCAAATTGCAATGATAGTCTATGAGATCTGCAGATCATCATACACACATGATTTAACTGACATTCATCTGCAGATCTGCAGATCTGAAAATCCATCCTGGTGGATCTGATCTGCAGATGAATGTCAGTTAAATCATGTGTGTATGATGATCTGCAGATCTCATAGACTATCATTGCAATTTGCAGGAATGGATTTTTGGCAGGAACAGATCTTTTGCAGATACTGATCTTTTGTGTCTGTACAGCATCTGTGTGTGCAGCATCTTGCAAAGATTTTTTTCTGATGTGGAGTTCAGCTCCATAGAAAAGACTGTGTAGAGTATGGGCTCTCATACTACATGAAAGGTGGTAAGATTGGTCTGTGATCTTTCAGTTTCCAAAGACTATGGTCTGATGTCTGTATGTGGCCTAATGCTTCATACACACTTGAGATAAAAGTCTTTGGAAAAAGAAAGATCACAGACCAATTTTACCCCCCTTCCATGTAGTATGAGAGCCATACTCTACACAGTCTATTCTATGGAGCTGCACTCCCCATCAGATAAAATCTTTGCAAGATGCTGCACACACTCAAAAGATCATTATCTGCAAAAGATCAGTTCCTGCAAAATGCACTCATAGTCTATGAGATCTGCAGATCCTCATACACACCTGGTTTAAAGAGACTCCGTAACAAAAATTGCATCCTGTTTTTTATCATCCTACATGTTCCAAAAGCTATTCTAATGTGTTCTGGCTAAACTGCAGCACTTTCTACTATGACAGTCTCTGTAATAAATCAATGTATCTTTCCCCTGTCAGACTTGTCGGCCTGTTTCTGGAAGGCTGCCAAGTTCTTCAGTGTTGTGGTTCTGCTATGAACTCACCCTTTCTGGCCCCTCTATGCACACTGCCTGTGTGTTATTTAGATAAGAGAGAAGCTGCTCTAATCAGCTGGATAAATCGTCCTCTGAGCTGGCTGGGCTTTCACATACTGAGGAATTACAAACAAGGGCAAAGCTGTTTGCAGGAAGAAAAGAGCAGCCTGAAACTTCAGTGCATGGGGGAAAGAAACACACATATGATCTCTTGAGATTCAAAAGGAATGCTGTATACAGCCTGCTTATGTATGGATGTATTTTCTATGTGTGGACATACTGTACATCAACCTACTTCCTGTTTTGGTGGCCATTTTGTTTGTTTACAAACAAACTTTTTAAAACTGTTTTTAACCACTTTTAATGCGGCGAGGAGCGGCGAAATTGCGACAGAGGGTAATAGGAGATGTCCCCTAACGCACTGGTATGTTTACTTTTGAGCGATTTTAACAATACAGATTCTCTTTAAAGGGACTCCGAGCTCATAAAAAAAAAAAAATGAAAGTTGTACTCACCTGGGGCTTTCTCCAGCCCAGTGCTGGTCAGGAGGTCCCACGACGGCGTCCTGGCTCTTCTCCTTCTCCCCACTCCGGAATAGCTGACAGGCCGCAGCCCAGGCGACACTCATCCGAGTGTCGGGCTGCTCCTTCCGCGTATGACGCGGATTACGTCACACGCCGGCCGCCTCGCGTCATCACGGCGGCCGGCGTGGCAGTACGGCGCATGCGCGCATTAATCACGCATGCGCAGTACTTTCACGCCGCCCGCCGTGATGACGCGAGGCGGCCGGCGTGTGACGTAATCCGCGTCATACGCGGAAGGAGCAGCCCGACACTCAGGCGAGTGTCGCCCGGGCTGCGGCCTGTCAGCCATTCCGGAGCGGGGAGAAGGAGAAGAGCCAGGACGCCGTCGTGGGACCTCCCGACCAGCACTGGGCTGGAGAAAGCCCCAGGTGAGTACAACTTTCATTTTTTTTTTTTTATGAGCTCGGAGTCACTTTAACAGACAATCATCTGCAGATCAGATCCACCAGGATGGATTTTCAGATCTGCAGATGATTGCCAGATATGCAGATGAAGTCTGTTAAACCAGGTGTGTATGAGGATCTGCAGATCTCATAGACTATGAATGCATTTTGCAGGAATGGATTTTTTGCAGGAACAGATCTTTTGCAGATAATGATCTTTTGAGTGTGTACGGGTGTGCAGCATCTTGCAAAGATTTTATCTGATGGGGAGTGCAGCTCCATAGAATAGACTGTGTAGAGTATGGCTCTCATACTACATGGAAGGGGGTAAGATTGGTCTGTGATCTTGCATTTTCCAAAGACTTTTATCTCAAGTGTGTATGAAGCATAAGTGAGGGAACTCCCACAATGCAGTAGAAGGGAGGGTCAATGAGATGCAAATACGAACACGTTAATGCAGGATCATGCAATTTTATATGCAAATATATACAGCTTGGAAATGGGCCAAATGAATCCTAACAACGTGATTGTCCATTTTCAAACTGCATACATTTGCATGTAAATTTCCTAATCCTGCACCAGCTTGGAATTATTTGCATCTCATTGATGATTCCTAGTCAGGGACTCCACAACAAACACTGGCTATATTTTATTTTTTCCAATTCTAAGCAGAAAAAAAATGCAAACAATTAGCATAAAACTAACATCAACCCAGTTGGCCAGGGCCATAGAGTCCTGGGAGATCCTGAGGGCACCTCTGCAGCACACGTTACCACACATAGCAGCAGGTCTGTGAAATACCGGACAGCATTTCACAATAGGCAGAGCTTCTGTGTTGGCCTGGATGTTGTGCTCGGCTGGCCTACTGGTGATGCTGTGCTGGCTGGCTGGACTGGCAGTGATGTGAGATGGGTTGGCTGGCAGTGATGCCTGGCTTAATCAGCGGGTGATGCCAACTGTGTTGTGCCAGCTGGCTGAGTGACCAACTGTGCTGCAGGATGGCGGACCTTTACAGACTGGACCAGCAGCTGCTTGAGGCCTGTTTCAGGGCTCATTTCCATGGGCAGTTGAACTGTGTGCTCAGCAAGCAGTTATCAGGCAGCAGTGAGCAGTTGTGAGAGTTTGAGAGGCATTTTTCACTGCCTATCAACTGCCCATGGAAAAGAAGCCTTAGGCCCAGTGCACACCGAGCGGTTTTAGCAGCGATCCGCATCCGCCTGTGAAAATGCTTGGCTAATGTATTTCAATGGGATGGTGCACACCAGCGGTTTGAGGTTTTTAGCAAACCGCAAACGTGCCTCCTGCTGCACGTTAGCGTTTTGCAGAAGCATTTCTGCCTCAATGTAAAATATAGGAAAACCGCAAACCGCTCTGGTAAACGCTAGATCGGAGCAGTTTTCAAGGCGTTTGTTACAGCAGCTGTTCAGCAACAGCTTTTACTGTAACAATATTTGTAATCTGCTAAACAAAAACACTCCCAAAACCGCTAGGCATGTTTAGAAAACCTCTCTAAACATGCCTAGAATTACTCTGAAATCTGCTCCAAAAACCGCTAGCGTTTTGAGGATCTGCTAGCGGTTTTGGTGTGCACTAGGCCTGAGACAGTTCGGTTACACTTAAATTGCACTGGTGGACAGCAGACAGGAGATTGCACTGACCAACAAGTGCAGAGTTCAGTCTCCTGTCTGAAAGAGGCCTAAAGGAAACCAAAGACTACAGGCATTTATACTTACCTAGGAACTTCCTCCAGCCCCCTGTAGGCTTTCTCATAGTCCTCGCAGCCACACCTATTTTCCCCCACTGTCTGGCTCAGTAATTTGGGAGCACTGCAAATGTGCAGCTGTAGGCATTCCTGTGGCTAGAAGTATTCTGCATAGTCACAGGAGTGCTACCGGCCACAGAAGCACCATTGGGGTTGCATGCAGCCTGGCATAAACATGGGAACATGACTGAGGCCAGTCACAGCTTTAACCAGGCCAGCCAGCGGAGGAATGGAACAGCCCAGGAGGATGGCGAGGGAGCCAACAACCTACAGGGGGCTGGAGGAAGCCCCAAGTATAAATGCTTGTACACTTTAAAGTACACGGAGCACCTGTATAGATATTTTTAATGCAGCTGTGCCCAACCTACGGCCCGCAGGCCATTTGTGGCCCGCGAGGCCAGTTTCTGTGGCCCGCGCGGCGGTGTCCTGCGGAGGGGGAGGCTGGGGGAGACTGAGGAGGCTGCCCGCGGAGGGGTAGAGGATCGGGTGGTATTGCATAGTAAAGTATCGGCGTAGTCCTGCGCATACACGCTGGTATTCAGCCCCGGGTAGCGCTGGGATAGTTAGAAAGCCTCGCTCATTGGTTAGTGAAGGAACCTTCCTCCAATAGGAATTAGGCTGATTCCTATTGGAGGAAGGTTCCTGCACTAACCAATGAGCGAGGCTTTCTAACGATCCCAGCGCTACCGGGGCTGAATACCAGCACATTCTCAAGTATGCGCGGGACTACGCCGATACTTAACAACGCAATACCACCCGATCCTCTTCTCTTCCTCGGGCAGCCCCCTCAGCCCCACACAGAGCGGACAGCCCCCTCAGCCCCACACAGAGCGGACAGCCCCCCCTCAGCCCCACACAGAGCGGACAGCCCCCCCTCAGCCCCACACAGAGCGGACAGCCCCCCCTCAGCCCCACACAGAGCGGACAGCCCCCCCTCAGCCCCACACAGAGCGGACAGCCCCCCCTCAGCCCCACACAGAGCGGACAGCCCCCCCTCAGCCCCACACAGAGCGGACAGCCCCCCCTCAGCCCCACACAGAGCGGACAGCCCCCCCTCAGCCCCACACAGAGCGGACAGCCCCCCTCAGCCCCACACAGAGCGGACAGCCCCCCTCAGCCCCACACAGAGCAGACAGCCCCACACAGAGCAGACAGCCCCACACAGAGCAGACAGCCCCACACAGAGCAGACAGCCCCACACAGAGCAGACAGCCCCACACAGAGCAGACAGCCCCACACAGAGCAGACAGCCCCACACAGAGCAGACAGCCCCACACAGAGCAGACAGCCCCACACAGAGCAGACAGCCCCACACAGAGCAGACAGCCCCACACAGAGCAGACAGCCCCACACAGA